>NC_081181.1:145980001-146261664 GCF_029867415.1 Vicia villosa
CACCCTTTGTATCCATGGTTATCCATGGGCTCTTAAGTTTGCTTAGCTCACTTGTTTTTCGATCACTTTTCAATTGCTTTAGAATGCTCATATGTGGTTTCAAATACTTTTGTAAATTGAATTTTGTAATGATCCGTGTGTGGATGTATACAAAATGCTTGTTTATCTTTCGAAAGATGTTTTGAAAAGAACGTTAACTTTGTAATAATCCGTGTTTGGATGTATACAAAGTATTGTCTTTTTTGAAAGTTTTGTTTTGAAAAACAACAGTGTATGAGAATTTTGTTTGTTTTGATTTGAGCAAGCAAACTAGGAGGTCTACCCTGAGTTGTAAGGTCTTTATCCTATTTCCTTTAAAAATCTATCCTTTCACCGGATATAAACGCAAGGTTCGATTTTGTACTCAAAATAGTAGAATTTTGACTTTGATTTTGAAAAGAATGAGAAGGGATTACCTTAAGAGGTGCAAGTGTGATTGTGTTTGGATTCAGATATTTTATCTTTGAAGTTAGTGATCTAACGGTTCAATTTTATCTTTGACATACACGCAGTTTATATTTGCTGGAAATTAAAATGCGGAAATGTAAAGTGCGGAAAGTAAATCTACGCTATTACATCGATTGTGCAGGAAATGTAAACTAGCCTATTTACATGAATTTGACATCCTATACATTTATCTAGGAATTTAAATTGCAAGAAAAATAAAAGGCATGTTTTTTTTGGATTTTTTATGATTGATTTTAACTATGATTAATGCATGATTAATTAAATTAAAATGAAGAAAAAAAAAGATGAAAATAGATTTAAACCTAGAAATTAAGTTTAAAATATGTACAAAATATTTGTTAATTAATTTTAAAACAAAACTAATTTTTTTGGAATTTTTGGAATTGATTTGAAATTGATTAAGTTAATTAATACATAATTATGCAAATAATTATACAAATAATTAAAACTTAGAGAGAAAATTATTCAAAATATGTACAAAATTAGTTTATAATATATAAACAATATTTTATATAAAGAACAATTTTTTTTATGATTTTTTGATTGGTTAGAATAATTAAAAAGCCAATATATAAATATATACTAATTAATTATGCAAAATATTGAAATTTTGAAGAAAAATAAAATATTTTTATTTCAGAAAATAATATATTATTTTAGAAGTCTAAAAATATTTTTTATGCATTTTTTGGATTTTTGAAACTATTTTTAATTAATTTGACAAAGAAAATTAAAATAAAATAGAAAATAAAAGGATACTGATCAGGTGTGGTTGATTGAGAGTCTATATCATGGGCTAGCGTGTCTGGTACGCTGGATGAGCTGGCTAGTGGATCTGATGGTCACCAGCATGAGGGACCATACCACGTGATGTACCTGCAAAACACAGAATCCAAGATTAATTCAAAAAACACGCGCGCGCCCTCCAGCCAATCAGAGGACGCCACGCATCGTCTTCTTCCTCAGGATGGGCTTTTACACCTTTCATTTGCAGGTGGTGTAAAAACTCCAACCTTTTACACCTGTTGAAAATAGCGAATACTAGCAAACACTAATATAAATCTGGCGCGATACCATGGTTCAGTTCGTATTGTTCATGCGATTCTAATGGTACCATTTAGAGTTCATAATTTTGCATGGATAGTAAAACCCCAAATTTAAAGGTTCGAACCCTAAAATGGTGATCCTACGTATAGGCGTCCAAACTTCAATTAAGTTTCCAGAAATGATTAGGACCTCAAACCAAACACAAATACATGTCTACATCTTGTTAAACATGCATGAATGACCAGATACGAGTTGATTTAGATTTGAACAAATTGTGACCTGTATAGCTCGATTTAGTGAGCTTCAAGGCTTGCAATTGATTGGAATACGTTCAATGATACTTGAGGATTGTATTTGAGTGTTTAATTTGAACTGAAACAAGATAGAAATTAAAATTTGAATTTTGAATTTCTTTGAAAAATTTCAAGTGATTACAAGTGTGTTATCAGCAAGGCTTTGTTTCTGAACTTCTCCTTCATTACTGAAGTATGCTAGCCTATATATAAGCATTGAGTGCTTAGAATTGAAGCTAAGAAGCATCTAGTTGCCTTTGTGGAATTCTTGAATTTTTTATATTAAAAAGCTTTGAATTATTGACCAAGTCTTCTTGTCTTCAATGCTCTTGCCTTGCTCTTCAATTCTCTGCAGAAAAATGAAGATTCCTTGGGTGAGTCATGCTTAAGATTTAAGCCATCCATTATCCTTTCATTTTTCTTTTTAATTTAATCTTAAAATAAGATAAAATTATGCAAAAAATGAAATAAAAATGGTGTGGGCTTAGTCTTGGTCGTGGGAGGCCCATAATATCATGGAAATGATGTTTGAACCATGAAAACTTGGCCCCATTTGGAAAAAAATGCATTTTTGAGCAATGTTGGTTTTATGCATTTTCCAAAATTTAGCCAACTTCAACAAGGTGTAAATCCCTCAATTTTTGTCATATGAAGGAGATCTTGCACTTTTTGGAAACCTCAAAGAGTCCTCTAACCAATGCCTTTGGTCTCATGTCAAAATGATTTTTGATGCTCCTTGTGTGTCCTTTTGAAAAAAGTGTCTTTTTGTTGACTTTGAAAATGACCTGTAATGTCTTTGATCATATTTTTCAAATGGTGAATGCAATGACCATGGGATCAATTGAATTTGAAAGATAATTGAATTTCCTTCAAAATGAGCTTTGGTTTGAATTTTTTGGATGAAGGATGAGAGAGTTATGATCAGTCAAAGTTGAGTTGACTTTTCAGGCAAAAACCCTAATTTTGAATCTTAGGGTTTTGTTGATTTTTGATCTTTCCTTGATGAATTATGATCATCCAATGATCAAATGATGAATCCTTTGACAAAATATGGACTTTGACAAAAAATTTCATTTTTGACTGTCTGTTGACTTTTTTGGTCAAACGGGTCGTCTGTTGACTGTTTGAGCTGCTGACGGTGCGTCTGAGTGAATTGAAGTTTGAAAATTTGTATGATGGTACTTTGAGATGCATGAAATCCATTTGAGCTCTCAAAAACTTGTTTCTCCTGTAAAAACAAGAAAACCCTAGTCAGGGACTGTTTATGTAGGAGACAGTTAAGCGTACCTGATTTTTGTGCAGTGTTGAGTCTCTGCTAATCGCGTGATATTCAGAAGACTTCTAGAACAAAAATCTTGGAATTTTAAATTGTGAAAGATTGATTTGATTGATGGTACAAAACACTGAGAATTGTACTGCCAGCAGTTTGGCTGTCGACTGACTGTTCAGGTATTGACGTAGCAGTTAGAGTGAAAAATCAACAGTCAAAGTTAATTTTCTTTTTTGTTGTTTTTGTTTTATGTGAAAAATGAAAGTTATTTACATGACTTGTTAAAAACACAGACATAATAAATAACTAATATTTACTGTATGCGGGCAAAATTACCGATAATAACCCTGAAAATCATTTAATGCACAGAAAAATGAATATTTGACTGGCAGAAAACACATAAAATATTATCTGAGTAATTAAGCAATATTATGACAAATAGTACAACATTTAATACTGACAGTACAAATATTACATACTATATTGAACAGTACGACGAATAAACGGTACATTTAAGAAATAAGAAATACGGCAAATTTTAAGAATGACGATTGATAACCCATGCTACAAATAGTAACATGTAGATGATTGGGAGCATAAGCATCCCAGGTCCACAGTGTTCCGGGCTATGTAGACAGAAGAAAGACATGATCACCGTAGCAATGGTGATGACCATAAGAAAACACGTTTCCCACCGCTTTGCCATTTTGTCGGGGAAGAAGAAAGGATGGATTATGAAGTAGAAATTTGAGAGATGAATTAGAATTTGATGTGAGATTTTATGGAAGAAAATGAGAGGTATTTATAGAATGGAAAGAAGGATAGAGACGTTGGGGAACGATGTGATTCCGTACAAAAGGAAAATTTGAGTGGAAATAAGACTTGAAAGAAAGTGTATGATAGTGTTGGGAAAAAGAGAGATGTAGAGAATAAAGTTAGGATTTGATTTTTGAAAAAGAGATTTGAAAAGATTTTTGAAAATAATGGAATATAGTACCAAAATTAGTGGGAAACAAAAGATAATAATAATCTACTTGTTACCAGTACAGTCTGAGTTTCTTGATTCTGCGCCTGCAAAAAGATTTAACTCTGTACCAATTGTGTCAGTACTATTTATCTGTAAATAAATAAATAGCATGTGTGAAGTAATAAACAGTATTTGGCGTTTGCGTAAGAATAAATTCAACTGCAAGCCAAATTACTGTATAAGAAAAATTCTAAAAACTAAGTATTTCATATGTCAGGATATTTGTTGAAATAAAAATCCATGATTATATGAGACTCTTAATTTTCAGATTGGAGTTTTCTTGAAAAAAGATGCGGGCAAATTTTGGGGTATAACAATCATCATACATCCCTTTAGCATGAAAGAATCCCACCCTTACCTTAGGTTTGGATTGAAGATAACTCTAGCTTCAATATTGAGATTCCCTTCTTTCTCTTCACTCTACTCTTCTCTTCTTTCACCAAAAACCCCAAAATGAGCTTCTAATTTCTATTTCCTCTAAAACCCTTGTTTTAGTTAAACCCTTACTATCTTAAATTACTAATGGGCTCTAACTAACACCCCTCACTTACTAATACCAACTTAGGCCCAATAATCAACAACACTTACTATCTTATATTATTTACTAACAATCCCCAAATAATACAACATAAGATCAATTAAACATATAATTAACACATAATTCACATAAATAAATAATTAAAGAAAAACGGTTGTTACAAAAAGTCTCCCAAATGAATGGTTAAAATGATATTTATAGAGGTTTGTAATAGCATTCTTGGTTCGCGATGTGGAACAATGTGCTTTCAGAAGATTGAAGATGTTAAAACTCATGTATAACTAGACTTAAGAAACAATTGCTTAGCCGTAATGATAACATGGTTTTGATGATTACAAAATCAAAAGTAGCAACAACACTCAAAGTGGTTATGATGCTAACAACTCATGAAGTCAAAGCAATCACTAAAGCTAGCTCAAGGTCAAAGATGCTCAAGGTTGTTGATCAAAATCAAGCTATCCTCTGGAATAAAAAAATTTAGCTCAAAAGAAGAATTAGGGTTTATGATCACCAGTGAAATATTTACAGCTCTATAATTATTGTAACTAACTTGAAGATATCTTAAGCCTACTTAAATATAAGATTCAAGTGAAGTGCTTATATGATTGGTATATTTGGCAAAAGGACTTGAAAATATCTCAATGCTATAGTTCTTTAAAAGCGTTATTGAGTTTGGTGCGGTATTTGTTATGGTTGAGGGCTATATTAGAAATTTACCAAGTTTTTTCTTGAGTAAATCATTCTTCCTTCGGAAGTAATTATTTTGGTTTAGAACTAAAATAGTTTAAAATCTCTTTTAAGGATTAGTATAAGTCTCCATTTGGTTTGTGAGCTTCTCCATTGAATAAAAGCTCTCATTTTAGGTTCTTGAAGAATAAGCAGAGAAAAATATTCATAATACTTCTTGAGCTTAGCCAGGTTAAAAGCTTTATCGGTTCGATATCATCCTAGTGTAAAGCCTCACTTGATTTTTGAGTTAAACATGTGTTAAAGCTCAGTAGGTTCAAGATCAGCCCGATAAAATCTTTGTTCAGTTCATGGTCAGCTCGTGTAAAATCTTGGTTTAGTTCGAAGGATAGCCAACTCAAAACTCTCAAAGCTTTGTTTGTTGCTTGGCGTGAAGACTAACCGCTTCATTCCTTATTTCACTGCTTGGTTGAATGTCAGTCTTCAACTTCATTTCCTTGTATAAGGGGGTTCATGGGCTTAACCTTCTAAAACCTCTCAAACATTATTGGATATTCTCAAGGTCACTTATTGGGGGTGAGGAGTAGGTCACTTTGTTAATACTGGACCTCTATAATTATCTAGTTTTATCTCTCTTCCCTTCTATATTTTAATTTCCCCTTATTTCCCTTACTTTAAATTTCTGCTGCACTTTCAAACGTTTTTATAAAATATTTTCAAACTCTGATTTGGAAAATTATTTTATTTTAAATCAACATTTTTCAAACCTCCACAATTCACTCCCTCTTGTGTATAGAGTCACATGTTCAACAAGTGACATCAGAGCCTAACTCCTGTTTAAAGACTAATTATCTCAAGAGGAAGATGACTTTCAACATTGTTTTTAACAAGAGAAATTTCGTAAACACACATCCTCCGTTTAATGATGATAGGTTTGAATTCTGGAAATCTAGATTTAAAATACTCATTCAAAGTTTTGATTTTGAATTGTGGGAAACTTTAATCGAAGGTCTGTTTAACCCCATTCACCATGTTAATGGTCAAGTAGTAGAAAAACCAGATTTTATTTGGACCATAAAATAAAAGAGAAAGTTTGAAATCGATTTTAAAACTAATTTTTTTATAATGTCGTTAGATGAAAGTCAACTTTTCTATGTTGAAATTCTCTGGTACAGGGTCAACACATGTTAATATTGATGTTCCGACATCAGAAGATGACATCAAGACAGATGTCATGGCATCTGTTCCTGATACAAAATAATAGCATTCACCTGTAACTTTTGCAAATAGATAAATCAAATAATGACTACCAATACAAATCATAAGTTAAGATCAATGTCTAAAATCAAACAATAATGTCAGGATAGATGTCTTGACATCATATGCTGACAGGACACATATTTACCAAACAGAAAGATATGCAAAAACAATTTGCAGAATGGTAAATAACACAAAGGAATTGTTAACCCAGTTCAGTGCAACAACACCTAATTTTGGGGCTACCAAGCCAGAAAAAAAATCCACTATTAGTAGTATTAGTTTAAAGTCTAAACAGTCATAATTTACAACTTATCTCCTAATCCTTACCCAACGCAAATTGTACCTAGAAATCAACATCTAGATATGAGAAATCGACATCTCACCTCCAATCACCGCAGTGATAAACAAACAGTCGCAATCCCAATTACTGTTATAAAATAAGTCACAACCTAGTGAAAAAAACAAATCAGAAACTTGTGATTAAAGAAGATCACTCTTCCCGTAAAATATACTAAGTCTTGCTTCACAGCTTCAACTAAGAACAATGTTTGATCTTACTTAAAAATTTCAATCAAGAAAAATACCCAACTCTATATTTAAAAGCTTAAAGAGTGAGAACAACAACTTGATTAACAATCAAGTAACAATCAGTCTACCATACTGTATCAAAATATATGTGGGTGACTTGCACATACACAAGAGACTCTTAAAACTTCTGACCCAAGACTACTCCTAATTTTACAATTATGAAAGTTGTTCATACATTAGGTCATGGTTCTCTTTAAATAGTCTTTAGTAGTCCATGGGCTTCGTAACCTTTTTCCAAATGTTACTTGATCCACAAGCTAAGAGCTGCAGTAAATTTGCAGAGAGATCTTTTTTGAATCTTGGAACAAATCTTCAAGTTTCCTAAATTGTTCAATCATCCTATTTTAGAAACTTTAATTTTGTCTTGATTTGATTCTATAGTTCCAGATTAAATCTTCTAGACCTGCGAATATTATTGAGATATATATGAAATAAATATCACAAAATCAAATCAAATATGTCAAGATTTAAAACAACATGTACTGATGTTCTGGTTAAGAATGTTATGACATCTGTTAGAACATCTGTCTTCAATATAAGCTTAAACTCTGTTGTATCAGTATAAT
Source organism: Vicia villosa (assembly GCF_029867415.1). Taxonomy (NCBI): domain Eukaryota; kingdom Viridiplantae; phylum Streptophyta; class Magnoliopsida; order Fabales; family Fabaceae; genus Vicia; species Vicia villosa. The sequence continues at coordinate 145,987,785 of NC_081181.1, forward strand.
CAAGATGTTACGACATCTTGCTCAACATATGTCCAGAATCATGTTTTAGTAAAATTGTTGTCAACCCTAAAACCTTGGAACTAACATATGTCAATGATTGTAGTTTCGCCAAGAAAATGTGGGATACTTTTGAAATGATATATGGAGTCTCTCCAAGTATCAAAAGAGAGGGAATGAACACACGAGCCGTAGAATATGAATGGTTCTTTCATAAATTCTCCTCTATCCTTAGAAATCTTGGAAATAATGTTAGAACCTTCGATACTAGCGAATATCTAAGAATTAAGAATTGGAATCAGAAATCCGATCCAATACTTAAATTGAGAGATGGAAATGTTTATGATTTTCATGCAAAATCCAAGAAGAGAGAAATTGTCGAGAAGTTAAATGAATTGATTCAAGTGTTAAAGGATAAATGCAAGAGCTCAAACCTTGAAGCATCTATAGAAATTTCATCAACTCCAGTAATCTCCTTCGAAAGAATAGTCTTAGTGATTGAACGATCCTTGGAATATTCAATAACAAATGAAGGAACTTCATCAAGGAGGTACTATGAATAAAAAGTCCCATCTCGTGGAACATTTGAGATAAAGGAGAGGGAAGTATTAACGAAAAATACTTTTTAGAAATCCAACCTCAAGGAGAAACCTCAAAGATTCAACCTCTAGTAGAACCTTCTAAGAATATTCTTCCAACAAAAAAGATGAAGTTTGTTTGAAAGTATCATACGAAGAAGGTGACCAAGAAAGTTATTATAAAAGCAATTGTTTAAATTAAGCGCTAAGTTAATCGATTAAAATGATAATATTAAGAAACGTAAGTTAGATCTTAAATATTACCTTGAGTTTATAGAAAAGAGTAATGAAATGCATATGTATGAAATAACTAATATTAGAAACCAATATAGAACATATGAGACTTGTGTCTCAATGAAAAATAAAGTGAAAGATTCGCATGAAACCCTGAGTAAATTTACTAGGGGAAAAGAAAACCTTGACTTGATTATATCAAGTCAAATACATTCATTAAATAAAACTGGATTAGGATTTAAATTTGGATGCACACATAGTAAAGGGTTTAATAGGTAGAAAATGAATCGTATTGTCTATAAATGTTCTTACTATAATAGATTCGGCCATCTAGAGCCATTTTGTTTTAGAGTTACTGACGCACCAGGATCCAAGAAAATGTAGGTACCAAAGGTGAAAACCTAATGTATTTTACAAGAATGCTTTGCAGTCTTAATGAAGTCATTGCGCTTATTAAATAAAGTTGTGAAAAGCAAGAAGTATACCCTTGCATATACCTATTCTGGGACTATACTGGTCCCCGAACGACCATGCTGAAGGAGCTATAATCCGTCCAAAATCTTCTCTGCGCACAAGAACTACTATAGGGATAAGTATATGAGATCCAAACTCCATATATATCCAACAATTCTCCGTGATTCACACCTAACATATAACAAGTTATTATTTCCCCTCTACTATATATAGAGCACGCCAATTTAGGTACTTAGTTTCAAATTCAATATCAATTCATTATTCTTCCTAATATGTTGACTTGAGCGTTGGAATGCTAACCTTGTAGGTCATCCCCTTCTCCACTGCACCGGAAGCTCAGATCCACCATTATCACTGATCCTCACTCCATTTCTGGTACCGTAATGGAACAATGGTGCCGTCAGTGAGAATCGACTTCTAATTCTTGTGTTTTCCAGGATCTCACGTCGGTTCCTTAATTCAACAGTTTGAAATCTTTATAGGTCACAATATTAAGATATTTCTAAATCGAACACGAAGTTATGTTACGTTTGATCCAATCAGTTAAGCATATTAACTTCAATTCTCTGAATTTCTCGACCTTTAATTTCTACACTTCTCAATAATGGCTGGATCCAAGGCTACTCATTTCGCAGCAGCGCGCAAAGCCGCTACCACTCCCGCTGATGCTCGAGCAAAGATCGCTCAACCTCCTCTTACTACTACTCCACAAGGTGTTGGGAATCAAGGAATAGAGACTCCACTACATCCAGATCTGCTCCAGGCTCCTTCGATCGTTGGACCTGTTCCAACACCATCAACCAAACATCCAGTACCAACCTCGGGTTGCAAGGAGCCAACAAATTACTTAACAACACGTACAATATTGTTCGATAACATAATTCACTGGCGATAGAGGAAAAGTTGTTTTGTCTCAAGGAAAGTTTGCACAATGCGCCTCGGTGGAGAGACACTGCTTGAGAGGCTATGTCCAGGAGAAGTCAGGATGTCCCTCATGATCTAAATACAAAGAGTTGAAGCTCCAAAGTTGAAGAACCAGTAAAGGATCAAGAATCACTAGAGTCCTTCCCACAAGAGTCTTCCTAAACAAATTTCTAAAATAACTATTTTTATATTTAAACGAGTCAACTTTTAAGGTCACAAACTTCTTAATTCTTCGAGCGCATTTTTCTAAACTTCGAAAGACTTCTCTTCAATTTAAACTGAGGCGTTGACCATTCTCTTCAATTTAACTACCTCAAAACTGAGGCGTTGACCATCTTCTATCATCTTCAAATCAATTTTATATAAAAAAAAAGCTATATTTACATATGAAAGTAGAATTTGCATAAAAGTTATCTGATTCAAACAATTATTTAATGCTGTCAAAAACTTTTATACTAGGTTAATAGAATGGGAATTTGAATGCACAAAGTCAATGAGACGCACCAAAATATAAAGAGTTTGAAGCTACAAGTTAACAAAGAGAGAACAAAGTAGAAAAGAAACAAATCAAAGGCATTGAAAATGGGTGTATTTTAGACTTGGTGTGTCACGTAGTCTTATCTTTGGCTTCATCATGGCTTGTTTTTTTCTTCTGCTTTAGCACCGCCATGATTCGTGAAGCATCTTAATGTGTGATAAGGAAAGGCTAAGCCCCATGATTTGTAAAACATTGAATCAACAACTCTAGAGTTTTATATTATATAGTAACATGAAGTTTATCTCTTGAGTGCGATTGAGTTAGGATAATGCATATTAGTAGTATTTATATTTAAACAGATTTAAAAATTGTTTAAAAAAAGTTAAATATTGTTAGATGTATATTTTAGAAGTAAACTGATGCAAATTGATTTATGTTTTTAAATATTCACGTGGAATAGTGGAATCAACCAAAAATAATAATGAAGTCAAAAGCTCTAAATCAGATCTTCAAAATTTTGAAGAAAGAATTTAGTGGCAGTTTGTTATAGTTTTTCTTTTATTAATAAATTTCATTTAAGAATATATATATTTATATATTTGTTACTATTAACAATAAAATATATTTTTATCAACTAATAAATTTGATGAATAATTAATTAGAATTTAAACTAAATCTTTTAGATTCTAATATGATAAGTTTATATTTGAGTGATTGAATATCAATAAATTTATTAGATGTTGGTAAGCATTGTTCAAATCTATTTTTATTTTTATTTATAAAAAAGAGAGTCAAATTTCAAAAAGAAAATCTACAAACACACCAGTTTAAGAAAAGTTATCCCCTTAATATCATCATCTAGCAAATTCTTAATCTAATCAAGAGCAACATCAAAGAAAATTTTGTTAAACTCTACGGAACATCCAACATGAGCTTAAGCATTTTATTTGTGTTCAAATCTATTATTAATAATGATGAATTATATATTTATCAAAAAATGAAATTGATAAAACATTCTAAATTTTAAATGAAATATTTTAGATTTTCAATTTAATATTGATGGATCATTATAAAGACTCCCTCAAATAAGTGAGAGATACATCATATGTTCACCCATAATTTTAAGGCAATCGGTGTATAGATCCTCTCACTTATAAAGTGCTCAAACTCCATTTTTTCAATCCATGTAAGACTTACACAACTCACACTTGTTTCTCAACAATCTCGCCCTCAAGTGTGAGTTCATCCACTATGCACGCACTCAAGCAAAAACTCTTTCATCTACATACTTGTAACTTGTATCTCCGTTGACAGACACACTTACCATGTCACACACATTTCAATAGGACACGTCGTCTGACCACCACCACGTCGAAAAGAATTTCGATATACTCTACGTAATTTTTCAAAATTGTGACACTTGATAGTCAACGTAAAATTTTGTCGAATCTCTATAACATGAATCAACGATAAAATAATGTGAATGTTAGGTCGTTGCCCATAAATAAAGCATTGTACTGATTGAGTACAATGTCAAAAAGAGCAAGGGTCATTGCATTGTTGTTTCAATGGAGTGAAAAATAAGAAAGAGTTCTCACATTTTCATAAACAAGTGTGAGTAAAGAAGATAGTTCATGAGGATAAGATTCATTTTGGATCATGGAATACACACTTACTAGAATATATATGGAAATTGTGGACACTAAGGTTATGAGAGAGATCAATTCCATGTGCCTACTAGAAACTAAATGGACGGGTGAAGAGGAAAAAGAGTTAGACAACTCAGAATTTAAACTTTGGTACACAGAAAAAGTTAGATAAAAATGAGGTGGAGATTATTGTATACAGGAGTGGAAGAAGGATATTGTAGGTGTGAAAAGAGTATGAGATCGAATTATAACCTTAAAATTTATAGTGGAAACAAGACACTTTTAGTATTATTAGTGCTTACACACCTTATGTTGGTTAGCATAACACCTTGTGGTAAAATTTTAAAAGAATTTAAAAGACTTACTTCAAGATATCCCAAGGAAATAAATTTTTTCTACGAGGGGGTCTAAATGGACATGTAGAGAGTGTAACAAGAAATTTAGAGATTGTGCATCTTAGAGTTTTTGTTGACTTTTGATCTTACTCTAACTAATATCTATTTTAGAAAAATAGAAAAGCCTCCTATCATATATAAAAGTAAGGTGACATATGCATGTTCTCAAATATATTTTTTATTATTAAAAATTCAGATTTGAAGATTTGGTTGGATTGTAAAGTTATTTCGGAAGACAGTTTGACTATTAACATAGAATATTGATTATGGATGCAAGAATCAAGAGGAGAGTAAAGAGAAGAAGTTGCATGGAAGCGCCACAACTCAAGTGATGGCATTTGAAGGGTGAAAAGTAAGAAAATTTTAAACACAAAATCTTGTCGGAAGAGTTTAGACAACCACAAGAAAGTGCGAATGACATGACATGTGAAATAAGATGTCCCAAAAGATTCAAAAAGTAATTAAAAAGAAGTTGGGAGAATCTAGAGGTTTTGGACCTACGGATAAAGAATTGTGGAGGTGAAATGGAAGTGTTCAGAATAAAGTTGGAGAAAAAAATAATTGTTTAAAGAATAGCTTAGGTGTAAAAATGCTTAAACTTGAAAAAAGTATAACAAAGCTAAAAACAAGACCAGGAAAGCGGTTACTGAAGCAAGAATCCAAAGTTTTGACAAATAATACCAATAGGAATAAAGGAGGGAAAAAATCTATATGTAAGCTTGCTAAAGGAAGAAAAAGAAAAACAAAATATTTGAATCAAATAAAGTGTGTTAAAGATAAAGAAGGCAAACTCCATATCCAGGAAAAAGATATAAAGGATAAGTAAAAGATATATTTCTGTAATTCATTTAACGAAATATGTGATATGCTACCATACTCTAGCAGGCTCGACAATAGAGAAGAGAAGAGAATCGAAATTATAATTACTATCATCGAATTCAGAGACGTTATATAAAAGAAGCGTTAAAAAAGATGAATAACACTAAGGTGGTTAGGACGGACAATATACTAATAATAAAAGAGTGAAAATTTCTTGAAAATAAAAATATTGAGTTGCTCTCCAAATTCTTTTATAATATAATATTATGAGGTCAAAGAAAATATCGGATAAATGAAAAAGAATCACTTTGATTCAAATCCATAAGAACAAGATAAATATACATAATTGTGCATATTATAGAAAAATTAAGCTTATGAGTCTTACCATAAAATTATGAAAAAGAGATTGAATGAATACTAAAAAAACATATTAAAGTGACTGAAAATCAATTTAGTTTTATGCCTAGAAGATTGGCCATAAAAGCAATCAATCTTCTATAACGTATAATAGAGCAGTATCAGTATCAGAATGGACCAACAACACTTGCACTCAAATTTTAATGATTTGGAGAAGGCATATAATAGAATGCCTGAAGAAATTTTGTGAAATGCTAGAAAAGAAATGGATTAGAATTGTGTATATTTAAACTATCCAAGACATGTATGAAAGAATATCAAAAATATACACACAAGGGATGGAGAGACGGGCAACTATCCATTAAAACCAATTTACATCGAAGTTCATTACATTTTTACTTTAATTTTAAATGCACTTACAAAACACATCCAAAAAGCTAACACCAAAATACATGTTTTTTGCATATGATATAGTCCAACTTAGAGAGTCGAATGAAGATTTAAATAAAAAGTCGAAGACTGACCATCTTTAAAAACGCATGTCTTTTGCCTAAGCATAAGTAAGAAATAATATATTGGCTTTCAAAAAAAAAAGAATATATTGAATTCAAGCTGGGCGATTGAAATAGAGAAAAATTTTAGAGTTCTATATAACACAAAAGTATCGCTAAAATTGAAGGAAAATTTCTATTAGGCTATGATGAAATTTACGATATTATACAAAACAAAATATTAGGTAGTTAAAAATCAACACGAGAATAAAATAAATGTAGTAAAGATAAATATGTTGTAATTAACGTGTAGTAAGACTAGACATGATAATAGTATTAATGAAAAAATTAAAAAGAAAGTGTTGGAATAATATCTATAATAAAAGAAAAATTGTGAAAAACATACTTAGATAGTTTCAATATATAGAGAGAAGACATGTAAAAAGTGAAAGAAATCAAACAACTAAAGATAGATGAATATCTAAAAAGTAAGAAAATTATTAAAAGATTTTGAAATTTATGATTTAGATGAAAACATAGTTCTCAATAAAATATTAAAGTCAATCTATATAAACAACCATTAGATAAAGCTTAACTGTTATTGATTGTTATTGTAATACAAAACGGTCATATCTGCATAGGGGTTAGACACTCAATGTTGAGTCCATTGGAGATCAAAGAATTAAAAAGCAAGCTTAGTATGTTAAAATATGCTTTCTCTATCTCATATTATAAGCCGCTTTAAAAAAAAATTATCTCAAAATGTAACATTTATAATTTTTTTTCTTAATATACAAAGTATTTATTATTATTTTTTTCCAACTCTTTTAATTTCTCTCTCCAATGTAATTATGTTGAATATTAGAGTAAAGTCATACATAATTCCATAAAGTTATACATGATTTATCTTTTTCATAAATTAATAACTAAGTTTCTTAAATTTTTTAATTTGTGGAAGGAAAATGCTTAATAACACGATAATAAATTTGTGAAAAGTATACAAATGAGTTAATTACTTACCTTCTTTGAATTTTAAAGTATTCTCACCTTCAGTTTTGGACTCTACCATGTTTATAGATAAAAAAACTATAATTGATAGCATCATTTCAATGACAATGCAGTTGACAGTTAGATTTTCTACAATTTTTAATAGCTATCTAACGTGAGAGTTGATGAAAACCACCCTATAGAAAAAAGTGAAGAGACCACTTATCCATCCATATTTTATGGGCAAAACTTTTGTATGTATGAAAGAATTTATCACTTCTATTTTTCATTAACAAAACAACTCTAAATAGCATAATCTCAATACGCTGACCAATTTCTATACAAGTGCATCTTTCTGAAATTTAGTGAAGAAAAAAAATCGCACCATATAGCACTCCCCTGGAAGGAAAATACTCAAAAAAATCTTGGATATCAGCTTATATATCTAATTATCTATGATTTTTTTTATAGTGGTTAGTGAAGAAAACAACCCGTCCAAAATTTACTGAACTTCTGTTTTTGAAATAGCAGGAGTGGCTTTTTGTTGGTTCAGGTATAAGCTGAGTATTATCTACAATTATTTACAGTTTTTTTCTTTTTCTTTTGTGAGGCACTTATTTATAATTGGTGGTGACTGAAAGTAACAACTTCTTGCAATGTTATATGATTCTGTCATTTCAAAGACTGGTAAGTTGAACATGGCGTTTTAATTCAGGATAAGGCGGACTTTTTTTTTTGAAGTTTTTTGTTACATTATTTTCCCTTTGGTAGAATAATGATCTGGATAACGTTGTTATTTCTTTGTTATTAAAAGAAATTTAATATAAAGAAGGTACGCATTTGATTGCCAACAAAATGCACCAAAGCATTCAAAACCATTACTATGTTTCTATCACTAGTGATCTCAAGTCTAAAACACAAGTCTCATACAGTAACTTTCTCTGTGTAAGACAAACGTGAGGTGATTTCATCCTTTGATGGAAAAGAAACTATTGGTGGTGGTATAATGAGAGCATTATGTTTGAAAATGTGGTATAACAATCTTGGAATTTGGAATTCTGATTTTACAACAATTAGTGTTGTTTAAATATGAATATTATAACAGTTTTAACAGTTTGTCCTAATACATGCGTAAACTAAGTTTATCTTTATTTTGAAAAACTGCATAGAGATTAATTTGCAGAGATTCATTTGAATAATATTATCCAAACAGACAAACATATAAGATGGGTTCGAATTTTAGTATCCAAAAGATACATAGAGAATATAGCAATGTGCAAGAAGAATTCCATTACTCTAAAATTTATCTACCTATTTACATTTAGTTTCTTAAGGTGTGTATTAAAGCCCAAATTAAGATTAGCCAGCCTTGAATCATGTAGAAAAAATCTCTTGCTAGTAATATCTTGTTTAACCAATATTAAAAACCTTGTGTGGCCGTCTAAAAAATAAATAATGCTATGTGATAATCTCTCTTATTATAAAATTAGATAAACATGTCAACATGTAATATAAAGCAGAAACAGAACTAACTGCACAGTGGGAAAAAGTTCAAGACAGGAGAACACTTCTTTACAGACAACTGTTATCGTATCTTACTAATTTCCAAAGATTTTAAAGGAAAAGCTTCAAACAAGTTTGATTGATGAGAAAATTAATCTCTTCTCTTCTTCTTTTTCTCAGTCCTGTCTCTTGAATTCTTCAACTGGAAAGAATAACAAAAAAAATCAATCAATACAACATTTATAAGGGGAAAACAAAATGCAAAAGGCTGTTTATGAACATAACTCACCATGATAATTAGAATCCGGACAAAGATTGCAACCAAATCAGTAAACAAGGTCAGAGCATGCTTCACATAATCTAGATCGCCACGGTGTGCCTTCTCAACTATTTCTTGTGTGTCCACTACAATGTAACCCACAAACACCAGAAGCCCAAAATACAACTGCAAAAGAAGGAAATAAACACCATGTAAGAAAACAAAACATAAACATAACTCCCACAAAAGTAAAAAACCCTAGCAAAAATTTACCTCAAATTTGAAGATAGCCATCGAACCTCCGAAGATGGAAGACGCGAAGTGCAACCAGAGAAGAATGGACAACCCAGAAGAAACCAAGCCACCAAGATACAAGTACTCCCTACGCTTAGCAACCAAAGCTGCTCCAGAGAAACACCCAAAAGCCAACGCGGTTGCCACAAATGAACTGAAGATGAGGCTGGAACAATGGAAAACTAATGTCACAAATCTATCTAAAACTAAACATATATTACCCCCAAATCCCTCCTTTCCACTTGCTTGATAAGACAAATAATCTTAAATCTCTTTTTTGATATCCAAAAATGAAAAACAATTTTTTGACACAATAATGAAAGCATACCTTGGATCAACTTGAATAGCCATATCAATCAAGGGTCCAATGGAGGCACCTTGAAACATTGCCGAGGCCACCAACAAACTCAACCTCTTTCTCTGCATAACCATAAACAAACACATATGAGTAAATAACAGGCAAAACTACAAAACCATGAAAGGAAAAAAAAAAAACATAAGAAGCATATTCATTTCATACCTCTTCATAAATAGGTGTTGAAATTAGCCAAACACTGGTTCCCACACCCGCAATCATGGTGAGAAACCCGCCAAGGTTAAAGAGGACATGAAGGTAAGCTCCAACAGCAGCAGCAGCCACAGCCAGAAACAAGGTTAAGTAAACCTACAAAGATTCAAACAACACAATTACAAAACTAATCCAAATTAAACAAATCCAAATATTCTATAAACCTAATTCTTCAAAATCTCTAAATAATCAAAATCGGCTTAATCCAAAAGAGGCATCAACAACAACAACCAATACACATCGAAGATAAATCAACAAACCCTAAAAAAACCACAATTTCAGATGATTTAATTGCTAATTGAAAAAATACCTAAAAATTCTATAAAAAAAACCTAGAAATTTCGACGAATAAAGAATGAATTGAAACCTGTTTGAGATGATTCCTGACGACGGGAGAAATTTGATCGAAGTTCTTGAGAGTATCATAATTCCATCGGTTTGTTGAATCGAAGAACGAAGTGAAAGAAGAAGCCATTGATAGATTCGTAATAACGGTGAAAATAAATTATGAAGATGTAAAAAATGAATACGAGAGAACTAACTTTATATTAATTTAAAAGAGACCTGAGGATAATTTCCAAGAAGGTTCGGGATGCTATTACTAGAATGTCCTTTTTCTCTCTCAATAAGTATAGTCATCTAAATTTGGCTTTTTTATTTAGCTAAACATGAATTTGTCGTTTTTGATTTGTCAAAGGGATTGTATTTAACCACGTAATGTGACCAATGGTAGATAGCCATGTCAGCATTCACGTAATTGTTAAGTGCCACGTCATAATTATACACTAACAATGAAAATTACGGAGATCCTACCTAACCGTCAGAACAAATCAAGGTCGTAATGACTTGGAAATTGATTGGTTGGTTTATAATAATATTAAAAAGTTTCCTTTAAAAAATATATTAAACGGTTGACAATTGACATTACATGGTCTTTTTTTACCGACGTTTCTTTTGTAGTAACTTTCTTAAATAAAATCGCCTGCATAATAGAAAAAATATTCTGAACTGTTTGTCTTCTCTTAACTAATATATCTCATGGAAGGTTGTTGCTTGGTTGCTAGGTTTAAGAGCTTGGATTAATTTTACACTTTTAGGTTCTATTCTCTCACGGTTTATCTTTTTTCAACTCTTTGTAAGCTTAACTATTAGTGTTGATTTTAGTTTGAGGATGGGAAATGCCCTCACTCAATGGTTATCTTGCTTGTATCACTGGTTTCTCTGTTGAATGAATTTGTGTTTCTGTAAAAAAAAAAAAAAACTAATGTATACAAAAAATCAAATTACACTAAAATGTTAAAATTTAATTTGATATTAAATCTCAACCATTAATAGTATTCGATCAAACGGACATATAAATAATTTATTTTTTAGAAAAAAATAGAATATATATATATATATATATATATATATATATATATATATATATATATATATATTTATTTATTATTTTATTTCATTTAATATGATCGTTTGATCAATTATTTTAACGGTTGAATTTTAGTGTTAAATTAAACTTTGACACTTTGGTGTCATTTGATCCTATCCCATATATACATTATTAAATTTTAGAGTTGAACCAAAGACATAAAGGAAAAGAGGCCTATATTTTACCAACTCTATTACAATAATATATGTAACTCAAGCGTCATTATATATTTTTATAACTAAATGAAAAAAATTTGAGGCCTTTTTTAGGCTTAAACTTTTGGGGCCTAAAGCCCTAGCTTTAGGAGCTTGGCCCTTGGGCCGGCCCTGTTTGTTGGTATATGCATGTTATTTGAATTTTCGGTTATACTAGATGGATGTCAAAAGCGCATTCTTAAATGGATACATATATGAACAATATATGTAAATTAACCTCTAGGCTTTAAAGATTTCAATAATCTCTCTCAAGTGTTCAAGTTAAAGAAAGAACTCTATGAACTAAAGCAAGCACCAAAAATTTGGTATGATAGAATAAGTAATTTATCAAGAATATTGATGATCTTAATCAATTAGTACATATCTATGTTGATGATATAATTTTTGACTCCCCAAATGAAACCTTATGTGAAGAATTCTCAAATATGATGTAAGGAGGATTTGAGATGTATATGATGTGGAAATTGAACTACTTCCTTGAGTTGCAAATCAAACACACAAAGAAGAGAATCTTTATAAATCAATCTAAATATTGCAAAGAACTATTGAAAAATTTGACATAGATATTGCAAAGTAATTGCCATTCCTATGAGTTAAAGCACATATGTTGATCAAGATGAATCAAGAACAACAACTGATTTAACAAAGTATCGAGGTATGATTGGATCTTTACTTTATTTAACTGCTAGTTGATATCATGTTTAAGATTTGTTTGTGTGCTTGATATCACTCTTATCCTAAAGAATCACATCTGTCTTATGTAAAAGAATCACGAAATAACTTAAAGGAAACCCTAATGTAGGGTTATGGTATCCTAAAGGAAGTTTATGTGATTTAATTGGTTATTCAAATTTCAACTATGCAAGATATAAAACTGATAGAAAAAGCACAAGTGAAACATGTCACATTTTAGAAAATGTATTAGTATCATGGTTTTTCAAAAATAAAGCATGTGTTTATGCCACTTCAGAACCTCAAATCTTTGTTGAAGTTGTCAAAGATATTCGATGACGAAATGCCATGCAATAGGAAATTGAGGATCTTGAAAATAATGGCATTTGGATAGCAAAAACTCTTCCTCCAAACAAAAAGACTATCATTATAAAATGGTTGTATCAAATTAAATATAACTCAGATGAAACTATTAATGTTATAAGGTAATACTCGTTATTAGAATATTTCTTTACCCACCTCCCTTGGGGGTCACCCCTAGCGAAATCCCAAAATTACCCCTGCTTCGGAGATGCATCTCCGAAGTTTTTTTTTTTGAATTTTCATACATTTCGGAAATGAATCTCCGAAAACACCAAAAAAGTGGTGTTTTCGGAGATGCATTTCTGAAGTAAAAAAAAATTCAAAACCGTGAATATTTCGGAAGTTCATTTTCGAAAATATTCCTCCATATACAATTTTCCCTCCTTCACTATTTCATCATTTTTTTTCCAAAACTTCTCCAAACCCTCTCCAAAACTCAATCAATCTCCATCCATTTTTCGTCGCAAAATCAAGTTTCAAACCGTTGATCACGTTAAAAGGAGCATAGAAAGCTACAATTTGAGGTAAACATCTCTCATTTCATCCCCTATTTCACTACATTGATTCAACAAATTTATGCTGAAACCTGCAATGGTTCGGAAGTTCATTTCCGAAATATATTACCTAACAAATTTCGGAAATGAACTTCCGAAATATGCCCTAGCAGTTAAAAAAACAGTTTTGGCCAATTTTGCTAATTTTTGCATATGTTAGGTATGGTGCATCCGGACAACATTGTGCAAGACGATGACGCAGTAGTTCCAGAAGTTGTCAACGTTAATAACGATCCGGTTATCGACGTTAAACCTATGATCAATGCGGTTGATGTTCGGCAACAATTTACAAATGATCGGAGCTTCGGTAGTCGCGAGCATTTGATTGATTGGGTTCGGAACGAAGCTAGTAAACTTGGATTTGGAATTTTTATTTTAAGGTCCGACAATGGAAATAGTAGGCGGAAATCTTTCATTGTTTTGAATTGCAAACGGGGTGGGAGTTATGCACAATCAAACCGGGTGCTAAAACACGAAGACACGGGATCGAGAAAGTGCGGGTGTCCGTTTAAGTTGCGCGCGACTCGGAGGGTTGATGATTTGTGGTGTTTAAGCATCATTTGTGGAGTTCATAATCATGCCTTGGATGCCAAGTTACACGGGCATCCAATTGCGTGTCATTTGTCCCGCAAAGAGAAGAATGTGATTTCGGATTTACCGATAGTCAAAGTGGTGCCTCGCAACATACTTGCCGATTTGAAGCGTAAAAAACCGGATAGCGTTTCAAATATCAAGCAAGTTTACAATGAACGACACAATCTCAAAGTTTTGAAAATGGGCCCTCGCTCGGAAATGCAACAACTTTTGAAACTATTAGGCGATAACAAATATGTGTCAAGCTTCCGAACGTCCGAGGACAAAGTTACGGTGCATGATATTTTTTGGACTCATTTCGAAAGTATCAAATTGTTCAACATATTTCCAACCGTTCTTGTCATGGATTCGACGTACAAGACAAACAAGTATAGGCTTCCTCTTTTAGAGATCGTCGGTGTGACCTCGACGGACAAGACTTATTCGGTCGGGTTTGCTTTTTTGGAGTTTGAAAAAGAAGAAAACTTTACATGGGCTTTGGGAATATGCAAGTCTTTGTTGGTTGATCAAAAGGTTATGCCAGACGTTATTGTCACCGACTGGGACAATGCTTTGATGAATGCGGTCGATACCGTCTTCCCGACATCGACCGCGTTACTTTGTCGGTATCACATAACTTGCAACGTGAGAAGTAAGTTGAAACCCGCGGTTGGGACAAAAGATAGGCCGGATGAAAACGGTAAAGTTATCAAAGCCGGTGTTGTGGTTGATAGGATAATGGCGGCATGGAGGGAAATTTTAGATGCATACTCCGAAGAGGTGTATATCGAGAAATTGGTACACTTTAGGTCTTTGTGTGGTTCCATTAAGAATTTTTGTCATTACGTCGAATCCACCATTCTTGACAAAGTAAGGGAAAAAGTCGTGTGCGCTTGGACAAATCGAGTTAGACATCTTGGTTGCACCACGACTAACCGAGTTGAATCCGCACATGCGGTCTTCAAGAGGTGGTTGGGTGATAGCAAGGGGGATTTGTGTCGGGGATGGGACACCGTGAACCAAATGCTTGAAAATCAACACAATGAAATTCAAACATCGTTCGGTCAGAGCAAAACGGTTATGGAACACTGGTATAAGGGCCAAATTTTATTCTCCCAATTGATTTACAACATATCCCGATCGGGTTTGAATTTTTTGTTTCATGAAGCGAAGCGGTCGGAGACCACGGGTCCGGATAGTTCTTTATGTAGGTGCACCATTAGAAAGACATACGGCCTTCCATGTGCTTATATACTTTCAAAAAAGAAGAAGTTGAATTCACCAATACGCATGGATGAGGTAGCCGACCATTGGAAGAAGCTTCGTTTTGATGATTTTGACCTGCCGAAAGAAAATGACTCCAAAATCACCATCTCCGACGAGTTGGAAGTGATAATGGAGAAGTTTGCTAAAGCGGATGACACAATGAAAATGCACATAAAAGAACAATTGCGAAAAATTGCATTTCCGGAGACCACCAATTTGAAACCGCCATCTCAACCGGTTAAAACAAAAGGTGCACCGAAAAAGTCCAAAGTTACACAAGAAGACACATCAACAAAACGATCTCTTTCCTACTTTGAACATGTTGATGCATCATTCCCGGATTCACCGACACCGAAGTCCAAGTGTAGTGGTAACAAAGGAGCCCGTATTTCGAAGCCACCTCGCACACCGCCGATCAAAAAATCACCGATTGTCTACATTGATGAGATGCCACTTTTTATGCACAAATATATCGATAACATCATTGAAGTTGGAGGCGACGACAATTGTGGATATCGGGCCGTTGCGGGTTTGCTCGGTAAAGGGGAAAATAATCACACTTTAGTCCGACGGAAACTTATTGCGGAGTTGACTTCGTATCGGGACATCTACGGCCGACTATATGAAAATCAAGAAAAGTTTGCGAAAATTCATGATTCTCTTGTTCCATCACTTACCGGTATCGCTCCGGTTTCGAAGTGGATGTCATTCCCCGATATGGGTCATCTAATAGCAAGTGCATATGATATGGTGTGTGTCGATTTGACGAGGTTTGGACTAAGTGAGACTTTCTTTCCACTTCATAGTCGACCGCCATTGGACGCGTCGAGCCGCATCATATGCATCGGGTATCGACGATCGCGGCACTTCGTCCAAGTGTTTTTGAAACCGGGGTGTCCTATACCGGCTACTTCTTGTCAATGGACGACACATCGTTCAAATGAGGCGGAGACTTGGCCGGATCCTTTCGTTTCAAGAATGGCGGAGTTTGAAGAAATGATGAGCCAAGAGCGCGAGCAAAATAGAGAGCGGTCGAAGAACGTACCTATTTTGGACTTAAGATCCACCGATTGGTTCGGTGAATTTTAGTTTGTTCCGGATCGTTTTTTGTTTGTAATGACCATTTTTGTATGTATTGTTGTTTATCATGTAAAATCGGACCAATTCAATACATATATAATATAAGTATGTTTTATGTCATCATTGTCTAATTTATGTCTATTTTGAATTCCTTTTGTATTTTTTACACAAAACACTAAGCAATCAACAAAATGCAAAATTTATGCCTGTTTCTGCATAATTCGGAAATGAACTTCCAAAATATACTAGTTTGCCTCCAATTTTCGAAAATTCATTTCCGAAACATCCACTGAATGCAAGATAAGGTTTGTTGGGCCATTATTACTCCAATAAGTCTATAAATATAACACACTCTTCTTCATCCTCTTCACACCTAGAAACACAAATGACACAAACCTACCCCCACCTAGCATTCGTCTACTTCACCACCGGCTACCCGATGCTGTTCCAATTTCGCTTCTCGCGCGACACGCCGTTTGCGGAGTTGATAACGTCGCTCCACACGCTATTGCAATATCCCGAAAATCGAAAGGTTGTCAAGCTCGAGTACCGCTCGCCATCGCTTAACGACGAGGGAGACATTGAGTTCACACCTTTTGAGATCAAGAACGACGAAGATTTAGCGGTTTTGTGGACAACGTTCGACCGATTTTCTTCTAATGGTCCGATCGAGTTGGACGCGAAACTTCAATGATCGGGGGCCGACGTTATCAAAATGTTGACTTATCCTCACCTACCCGTGTTTAACAATATGTAACTTTAATCTTATGTAATGTGATCGATGTAAGCTTCATCCGATTAAATAAAGCGAATCGTTCTTGTTTGTTATTTTTCTTCTGTCCAGACCTTATTTCGGAAGTGCATTTCCGAATTCCTCCAAGGGGGGTGAATTCGGAGATGAACTTGCGAATACACCAATTTTCTGAAAAACAATTTTATTTCGGAGATGCATCTCCGAAATCAATATTTTTCATTAAAATATTCACCTTTTCGGAGATGCATTTCCGAAAACACATTTTTTTCCAATAAAAGTACGTTTTCGAAAATGAACTTCCGAAACAAGGGGTATTTTTGTAAATTCGCCAGAGGTGACCAAGAAGGTTAGGAGGTGGGTAAAGAAATTTCCCGTTATTATTATGGGGAACAACCAAGTTGAAAGATTGGATTATCATAAAACCTTTACTCTCGTTGTGAAAATGGTAGCGATAAGAATCTTTATCGATCTTGTTGGTGCCAAGCGTTGTGAATTTCATCAAATGGGTGTTCACATCACCTTTTTATATTGTGAGCCTGATAAAGAAATATATATGAAATTACCTCTCGGTTTCAAGACATATCAACCAAAGACATATACACTAAGTCAGACATGTCGTTTGCACAAATCTCTATATGGATTAAAACAGTCACCTCATATGGTTGTTTGCAAAACTCAAAGCATCCACTTATGGTACAGTTTCACTCAGTCGTACTATGATTATTCTCTATTTACTTTACATTATGATTGCATAGAGTCGAATGTATTAATTTGTGTAGATTCCCTAATTATTTTTGGAAACAACAAATCAATTAAGTCGTTCAAAACCTACTTGAGCACATACTTTCATATAAAAAAAATTTAATCCTGTAAAATATTTTCTCAGCATTGAGGTGGCTCGCAATTCCTATGGAATTTTATTGCATAAAAGAAAACTGTTAGAAGAGAACAAGAACACAATTCCTATGGAATTTTAATTGTCACTACATCATAACTTTCTTACTCTTTTTATATGTTAGTTCAATTTTTGCAAAAAAACTGTTAGAAGAGAACAAGAACACAATTCTTGGCGTTGTTCGTTATCTTAAGGTATGCCTCTAATTGAACATGTTGTCCTTTAAGTAGGCACTCTCTCACTTGATGTATTGTTTTTCTTGAGAACTCACATATCTCTTGAAAAACCAAAAAGACAACAAGTTGTTTCTAATTCCTTTGTCCAGGCTGAATATCGTTACATAGCTACTACGACATGTGAACTCAAATGGTTGAAGGTTTGATGGATTGTTTTTCTTGAAAACTCGCATATCTCTTGAAAAACCAAAAAGACAACAAGTTGTTTCTAATTCCTTTGTCGAGACAGAATATCGTTACATAGCTACTACGAAATGTGAACTCAAATGGTTGAAGGTCTTTTACTTTCTCTTGGCATCCCTCAATCTCAACCCATGAATATATAATGTGATAGCAAATCAGCATTGCATATAGCCCCCAATCCAATTTTTCATGTGCACACAAAACATATTAAAGTTAATTGTCATTTTTTACAAAATGAGCTTTCTAAAAGGCAACATTTCAACTCACCATATATTCACTAATATTCAACTGCAATCCAGTTTTTCATGAGCACACAAAACATATTAAAGTTAAGTGTCATTTCTTACGAATTAAGAGCATAAAATTTACAGAGAAACATGAGCAGTTTAAAAAGTATACATAAAATTTATCTCGAGCTCTGACAAAAATAATGCAGCAATCTCTTCAGAAGCTATTGTTAAGCTGCAAGGTAAGATAAATAAAAAATCTCTCATTTAAAAGAATATAGAACTTTACACTTTTACAGTGAACAACGCCGAAAGTCTGCATGCATGCAAAGGTTTTGAACGGTTTCAACTTTCAATTATTCTGTAGATGGTGAAGAGAATAAAAATTTCAAAAGAAAGCCAAGCAAAAATCCGATGAGACCAACAAAAACGGCGAAGGTGAAGGAAAAGCCAGGATCGCCTCTTTGGTTTCTTCGCCTTTTCAGCATGTCCTACACATTCAAGACAACCAATGGATTAGTGATATTGGTTTGTAATAGCTCTTAACTGTATGATGCATCACAGTTATTATAGATTTAAGTGCTGCATCCAAAATGAAAACAGAAAAGCTTTTATTCAATGTTAATTTCAAGTCCAACTATCACTTAGAGCTCTAATTCACTTCATGGCCAATTTTAGTACTCAGGGAATATGGTGGACTTGAATTGACCATGAATTCATTTTTTATTCAGAAAAGTAGCTCCCTCCATAAATATTTCGGTTAACTGTACGATAAGGGAATGCCATGTTTCTAGTTAGTGCGCACGTAAAAGTATCATTTTGACATAAGAAATGACTCAGAAAAATGAAATAAAATGTAGTCTATGAATAAAATCTTGACCGAAATCTAATAATAAATGAGTTATGGGGGAAACATGTAGCACAATTACCAGTTCCTGTTGAAGCTGCCGCGTTTGTCTGAGAATGGTCTCTCTTTCTTCCTTCAGGACCTGTACAGCCTGACTCTTCAAGGAAAGGAAATTCAATTTCAGCATTACTGGCTAATACAGTCCATCACGGTGTAAACTTTGATTTGGCTAAACCAAAGTAATGAACCTTAATTTGGTTGAGGTTTTTCGTTATATAGAAGCTGGGAAAAGTATACATGTATAATATAGAATAGAAAGAGTGGCAAGAAAACAGATAAATCGTTTATAACCCGATACTACATTTACTCTGGAAGTGAGAAATTTGATGAAAGAATGGATTTATATCTTCCATCCTAAGGCCTATAGCAGAAAGTACAATGCTTATTCAATTTTTAATTTTTACTACGCCTGGTTTGGAACATAAGATATAGCATTATTACGAAAAATAACCACATTTGAAATGAAGAATGAAAATGAAACTTCAAACTGAATTGCCCAAAAGATGGAAGAAAAGAAGACACTCACAGAAGATGAATCAAGTTTTTGTGTGGAATTCTTCCCATCATCTTCAGAGCTTCCTTCGGGTGACGTGGGAGAAATATATGAGACTCTTAGTTTCAAATCCTCTATCGAATTACCACTATCCTTAGTAAACTGCAAGCAAAAATAACAGTATCAGTAATCATTTTTTTTCATTTCAGCTTATATAACTGATACAAATTAAAGGACAATGTTGAGGACAGTTACTTTCTCACCGTATCTTGAGGAAGATCATCCACATCAGTATTTGGACTCACTATTGTACTCTGTAAGAGAAACTTGTCTTTACATTGCATGTCTGGAGGGTATTCATGTTGAGCTTGGAGAGTCACTGTACAAGTACAATAATT
This sequence comes from Vicia villosa, assembly GCF_029867415.1. NCBI lineage: Eukaryota > Viridiplantae > Streptophyta > Magnoliopsida > Fabales > Fabaceae > Vicia > Vicia villosa. Next base: position 146,008,037 of record NC_081181.1, read on the forward strand.
GAACAATAAGACAGATGCTAATAATACTACAGAATGCAATAGATCCGGTTGATTTCGAGTGTAGTATTGTTTGACCAAAAATCAGATCACTTGGAAAATACCTTTTGAAAATAGTGTATAACATAGTCAGATGTATGTCACTTTTTTCCCTAGTAATCAGTGATGTAGGGAATCCAAATTTATATTTTATGACCGGGTAAAATTACAGTGTCAGCATTTAACATTTCTGCACCTAAATTTTTCCTTAATCTTCTATCTGTGTATCATATGAAATGACCAATTACAAAATTAAGGTTCACTAGATGGTTTTTTAGTAATGTGATCACATGCATATCTCCCTTAAGCAGTTCAATCTTTCACAACTTTGAAGACCTTGAAAAAGTGTTTCAATTTCAAGCCAAAATGAAAAAAAAGGTGTTATTATCAAGAGCTTCTTTGGCAAAGGGTAAGGAATAGTAGAAAATAATATTACTCTTCACTAAATCAACTGATTTGTTTAAACTGATTTGTTTAAAGAATAAAGTATCAAATAGTCTCTAGACTAGAGTTTCAAGATATTAAGTACTTGTTTTCATTTGATAATTTCTACATTTTGATTCAATATTGTGCGCTTCAAGTGGTTAATGAGTTTTACTGACGGTCAAATCGATTAGAAATACCCGAGTTCAAACTTGATCTATGAAACACGGACACAGACAGAGACACGGAGACGACACCGACCCGGAAACGGACATGCATGTTTTCAGAGGTGTCGGCGCCACAGAGACCCTGGTTGAAACAATACATGGCCATATTTGACTTATTTCTCGGCCGAACTCCGGATTACCGGTCAGGCCATTTTCCATGGAAACCAAAGGGTAAAGACAGAAAATTCCCACAAATTTAAAAACATACACTTGATCTTAATCAAAGAACTATAGTTATAAATGAGTACCTCTGATGATACATGAATCCCAGGGATGTATAACACCTGTGTTTGGCCGTACAAAATACTTCTTAGGAGAAGTGGTTTTGACCTAACAAACACCAAATAGAATAAAATGCAATCAGAATAATCTGGAGAAAAAACAAACCTAGCATCAATGTGAAGGTATCATAAATTACCTTGAAAGCAACATAGTCCTGTGTGTTATTCAAGACTTTAAGATCACAAAATGTTTGCTTTTCCAGCTCAACTGTTCACATAAACATCATAACAACAATATCTTATTAAGATTGCATCATCATTAATGAAAAACAAAGGAAATTAATTCATATAATCATGATCTTAAGATGAGGAATATTAATAATTGTAATATATAGTAGTAAAAAAAACATACATTGAAACCTGAGCTCGTCGGGAGTAATAGTGATGAGAGAAGTTGCAGTCATGACGAAGAGGAATGAGTTGTTGTGGAAAGGGGAATGAATTGGGATTAGAGAGAGAGAATGAACATCGCAGCGGAAAAGAAGGGTGAAGAAAGGGAAATGGAAGAGAAGTAGTAATGAAATTTATGTGTGGTGTAACGAGGAAAAAGGGAGTACCAATGCAATAGAAAATAACGCGATTAATTCGGCACCTGGATAGGTTCCGGTCTGGACTCTGAACCAAAAGGAGTGAATGAGTGTCCTTTGAGGACACGACTCTAAACACTGCTTTTATGTGTTTTTGTACGTGTGAGAGTGAGTGTGTCGTGTGTTGGAGTTGGAGTTGGGGCCACACTCACTCGCGTCTCTCACTTGTCATGTCTTACTATTCATTTCATACACCTGTCCTTTGTATCTGTATTTTCACCTCTTTAATTAAACCAACAAACATTATTCAATTCAAACTATTTTTATTAAATACTACTCCAATAGGGCCTGAATTTATACAGTCGATAAAGTAATAAATTTTAGGGGTTCCCAATCTACTGTAAAAAAAAAAAATGTCTTCCGTGTGTCTAGAGATACATCAGCGGACACATCTTTTTTACACATGACTGTAATGAAAATGGTGAGAAATTATTGTTTTGTAAAAAATTATTCTAGAGATATATTCACGTATGCACTAAAGATTAATTCGAAAATACATATCCGAAATATCCTTTAATTAACTAGTTACTAAGTTATCCAGAGGCGCATCTCTCAAATATGTTCGGTTAGATTAAAATAGAAATATGCTAAAATAACAATTAACTCCCAAATAAACATTACATAGACAAATATTACATAAATTTAACATTAAATATTATTAAAAACAGATGGTTTGGGACGTTACAACATTCTTATAATATCTTCGATTGATCTTTGAATCGTCACATCCACTTCAATCAAACTATTTGTTGAATAATGACAAAAGGTACTTCTCATCACCTTTGAATCATTATCCATCTTCAGTCCAAGTATTCTTAAATATATCTTCTGTTCATTGTCTATTGAGGGTGAACGGTACTCGAACTTGACAACTCTCCGATTTTCTAGATATTGCAAGAGAGTATTCAATTTTCTTTTCCGATCGACGAGAAGTATGTCCTCGGTGATCCAAATTTGAAGTGGGGTTTTGTGTCATTGAACTACACAAAAGTAAGATGGTGATATGTAATCATTCTGGTTTGTGTAAAAAAAATAGATTGAGAGACCCTATTTATATAAGTTGTAGAGCAATAAGAACATTACATACATGATCATGTATGCATGAAATATTTTGAAGATACATCTTCGGATCCGCCTTATTTTTTTAATAAATAAGAGTCTCTCCGGAGATGCATCTCCTAATAATCTTCTATTTTATTTTTTTAAAATTAATAAAGAGATATCCGAAGATGCATCTCTGGACCCACCTAAAAATTATGCAGAATGGAGCCATGCTAATTATACATAGCAGAATCAACTATCTATCTATTAAAAGAACGTGCATGTAAACTACCAATAATATCATTCACTTTAACTTTTTTTACAATTCCAAAAGATTAAAATAGTAAAAACTTAATCTACCAATTAATTCGCCTCACTTCAACCAAATTCTACCAAATGTTAATTTCCTATTTGATATTTTTTTTCAACTTTCATTTTTTCCTCATCTCTCACTCTACCACACTCCGTCTCATTTTTCATTTTATTATTTTATCTTTTTTTTCCTAATTATTTTATCTTCTCCTAATTATTTTTAATATATTAAAATGTGTAACTATAGTATATGATTATCATGTTAAATATTTATTGGTGTATGAATGTATACAATGTTGACATTTAGTTTTTACGATAATTTAATTAATTTAATTTTTTTATTAATATTAAAAATATTAATTAATCTATTTTTAAATTTTTTAAAATTAAAAACTTATTTTATGAAATTGGATAATACTTAATAGTCATACCCAATTAACTTTCCATCTAATAGATCACCATTTAAAAAAAAAAAAAAACTTACCTAAAATTTCTTAGGTGTGGTTTATGCTATTTGTTAATGAAAATGTAACAAGTGTATTTTAACATCATCTAAGGAGTGAAAATAGAAGAAAATTGTTTATGTGTAAGAGAAAATTATACACTTGTCATATTTTCGTTAAACAATAGTACAAACCACTCCTAAAGAATTGTATTTAAGTATTCTCCTTAAAAAATATCTATTCTACTTTAATTAATAATTTTTATTATTTGAGTTACAAAATTCTTATTTTTCAAATGTTAAAATTACCTTCTTTTTTTTTCACATGTCACTATCAATAAAATACTTATTTTATTTTAATTAACAATTATTTTTATTTGAAACACAATATTTTTATTTTTTAAAACTCAAATTTTTTTCTTACGCGTCACTATCAGAAAAATATCTATTTTATTTTAATTACTAATTATCTTTATTTGAGGCACACAATTATTGTTTTTATACGTCAAAATTTCTCTTTTTCTCACGGGTCACTATCAAAAAAATATCTATTTTATTTTAATTAACAATTGTCTATATTTGAGACACAAAATTCTTATTTTTAAATGTCAAAATTTCTCTTTTTCTCACGAGTCACTATCAGTAAAATACTTATTTTATTTTAATTAACAATTGCCTTTATTTGAGACACAAAATTCTTATTTTCAAATGTCAATTTTTTTCCTTTCTCCATTTCACGAGCCTTTTCCTTCATTTTCTACGATTATTTAACATAATTGAGTTTATATTATCAATATTCAATTTATAATTAAAAAAATTACCTGTGTGGACGCACGGGTATTTTGCTAGTTTGAAAAGCAAAAAATGTCCAAAAAAATATCACCCAATTTTATAACAGTATGCAATGCGTTACTTACAAAAAATGTGTTATATTGTTAGATTACAACTAAAACGCGTCAAAAGTTGAGTCACTACCTAAATATATTGGTGGCTCAATCTCCGACCTTTCCTTTGCTTCTCGTTCAATGCCACTCAACTTGGTGAACTCTTCCATCCTTTCAAGAAAGTGATCTAGCCATGTTTCAGTATCTTGTGTAAAATGTGTCATCCATTCTTGTGATGTCTTTGGTATAGGACATCCTGATTTCAAATAAACCTAAACAAAATGTTGTTTTTTGATAAACCAATACACATGATGCACTCAGGAGGATTATGACGTGGCTTACTCCAAAATGGAAAGAATGTTTATGAGAAACCATATCGTGTTAAATCAATGCACACCTTGTCATAAGCACTTGCTATAAGATGCCTCATTTTTGGAAAGCACATTCATTTGTCAAACGGAGTCGGACCACTAAGACAAGGAACAAGAGCATTGAGAATTGTATCGTAAGTTGCTTTGTTCCCGTATAACTTTGTGTATGATCCCATATGAATCGTCATCTCTTGTATAAGATGACGGTTGACAAATTGGTGGTCGTCCTCTCCTTTATTGAGTAAACCTGAAACAGCTCGAAAACCACAGTTGTCGTCACTTTCAACATTTACAATCTGCTCGATGTATTTGTGCGTAAAAATGACATCTCTTCAATGAACTTTATTTTTGGTAACGTCGATGGAGGAGATGGTTTACTAATGCGCACACCCTTGAAAACACTTTCTGGGAATTTGGAGTTGGAGAATCCAAAAAATGTGAGTCAACAAGTTCAAAATATGAAGGAGACCGTCTTGTGGAGTTGTCACTTTGAGTTAGTTTTACCTTTTTAGGGGCACCTTTGGTTTTAATCGGTTTCGATGATGGTTTCAAATATGTTGTTTATGGATTTGCAATCTTGTTAAGTTTCTCTTTGATGTGTAATTTCAAGATGTCATCAACTTTCATGAATCTCTCTTGGATCACTTTCCACTCGATCATCATAGATATGTTTGATTTATCATCCTTCCTCATACCATCATCATCAAAACAGAGTCGGGTCCAGTGAGTGCAAAATTTGTTCATACATATTGGTTTTCATGCTTCAGTTTCTTTGAAATTAAACAAGCACATGGAATACTATAAGTCTTCCTAAGTGTAAATTCACACTTTGAGCTATTGGGACCTGTTTTACCCGCTCGTTTGGGTTCGTGAAAAATAAAATTCAATGCTGCCTGATATACATTGCCAACCAACTATGAATAAAGGATGTTGTCTTTGGATTGGTGTTCTAACATAGTAATGCTCCGACCAAAAGATGTTTGTATCTCATTATGTTGGTTTCAGAGAATTTGGTTTACAGCGTCTCAATCTTGACAAAAATCACCTTGACTGTTTCCTCGCCAATTCTTCAGTCTGGAATGCGTAAATTTAACCTTGTTAGATTTTGTAATGCCAAAGTGTCGAACCTCATCAGTCCATCCACAAACAATCTTCTCTTTAACCTGAACCGGAACCATGCCCTCAACATATTTCAACAAATATGGATATATCGCACACACAATCCTGAAATGTAGAATAGATTCAACATATAATTCTTTCATGGAAGAATTTATGATACCATTCCATGCATTCATTATATTTTCCACAACCACATCAGGTTTGACAACTTTACCATCTTCACTTTTGACTTATTTCGTACTAAACGCAGGTTTTACTCAACTTTTCATATTTTTGATTATGTGATACTTACTAAGTAATGCAGAAGAAATAGGAAACGTCGTTGCAATTGAATTCATCAATGCAGTGTCGCATTTGATGATTATAACTTGTGGCATGTTTTATTGGTTCTTCAACATATTATTGCACTTTTCCAAAGCCCGTGTAACGTTGTCTTCTTTTTTGGATTCCAAAAATGCAAAACTAACTGTATAAGTTATCTCCATCTAAGTGACACCAACAATTTCCAAGAGCAGAAGTATTTACTTGTTTGTTTTGTATGTTGAGTCAATTATGAGCACTGAGGGAAAGGTGTTGAACAACTTCACAGAATTGTGATGACTCTAAAATATATCTCAAACGTTGACTTTATCATCATAAACTTTGTAACTCAAAACATAGTCGTCATCTTTCAAAAGCTTCAACAGTTGTTGCATCTCAGATCCTGGTCCTCTTACCACCTTGTATCGAGCACGCACGTTGTATATTTGCTTGAATTTGAAACATTTAGAGGTAGATTCTGTTTCAAAGACGCGAGTATGTTTTTCAATGCCATCATGTTTAATGTCATGTTTGAAATAAGTTCTTCTCCTCCGGAACAAGGCGACTTACAATGGAATGACCAGTTAGTTTGTCATCCAAGCCATGATTATGTATACTTGAAATCACATTAAATTTACATGTCTCATTCTCCCTATGATATCCGTGCAATTTAAAAGGACACTCAAATTTTCTTGATCTCGTGTCATCTCGTTTTAACTTCCTAATATTTGGTTGGTATGTGCCACTTCTTTCGATACCACTGTTACAAATGCTTGTCTTCTATCCGAACCATTGTTGGACCTTCCAATTGCAACTCCAAACCCCAATTTTCTGGCCTCCCTACGAATTCAATGTAGCATAGGTTCACGAACCAAAAACACTTCTTTATTTGTAAATTTTGCACAAACATATACCTCTACAATGACCGTCAAACACCCGATTTAACATCATCATCCGATTCATCTGATTGAACATAATCATTCACTTAATCTGGTTTAACATCATTCTTCACTTCGATCGTTTTAACATCCACACTCACAATAACTTTGGGAAACATATCCGGGTGCACCATATCTATTACAACAAATAACAAAAAATAGTGTTAAAATTAAAACTATCAAGACACTCCGGATATGCACATCCAGACCATACCAAACTTCGTTCGGAGATGCATTTCTGGACTCAATGTTCATTTTTCAGCTTCAAACATGGATTGAGTTTTTGGGGAAGAGCTCAGATTAAAACAACTTACTTGGTTGGTAGAGAATTTCTTCAGAGGGAGAATAGTGAAAACCAAGGGAGAAACATGGTTGAAATTATAAAAGAGGAAATTCAGTTTAAGGTGGAGTTTTCTACTATGGATACTAGTAGTAGTGAGGGAACGGTTACAGAGATCTCTACTTATCATTTAACTCATGATAAGGTAAGGAGGGTTATTGTAGCATCTCAAAGGGACGGTTATGCTAGCCTTGGATATTATGTTTTTAATGTGGCTGAAGGAGTGCAAAATAAAAGAAGAAAAACCTTCAGGGAGGCATTTGAAAACAGGTGGAGTCAAGGGTGGTTGAAAATTCATACTTGTAGGTTTGTTAAATTACCTAGCCAGAAAAAGGTAATTGGAAACAAGTGGATGCAAGTGGTAGGATAAGGGTTGTTTGAATTTGATCAAAGTTATTGATTAGAGTTTCAACCTGGTAGAGAGCAGCAATGTTGTTGATGGTTAAATTGGTATAATCATGTTTTAAAGTCGAGGTGGAGATTGTTGAAGTATGTCTTAAAACCTTTGTTGATGAAGAGAAAGAAAACATATTTCGAGATTGTCAAAAATCAGAAAGTCAAAAAGTAATATGGTTCGAGCGATTACGGGTATCAGATTCGATCGGTTCGGTTCATTGATCCATTCGTTAATGTTAGAATATTATATATTAATTTAGAGATCACATAAATTAATATAAAAATATATTATAAGATAAATATTTATAATATTCAATAAGATATATATTTATAATAGTCTAAGAGATATTACAAGATATTTATAAATTTGAGAGATATTATAAGATTATAATGATATTTTTTATTCTAACAATTAAGGAGATATGTTTTGGGATTTGTTATGGATTTGATAAATTTTGGCTATTTTAAATATGTATCTCTTCTGTTATTATAGTGTGACCATTTTAGAACATTAGAGAAAAAGGGATAAATAAGGGTTTAGGGAATTCCAAGGGAAAACTTAGAAAGAAAAAGGTTTTTAGGAAACTTTTAGAGTTATCTACGGGAATTGGGAAATACTTATAAACACTTTGGGTTTGAGTGATTCTTATATTGAGAGTTGGAGAGGATGAAAAACACTTGGGTAGAAAATAAAGTTTGTTCTTCGCTTCTTTGGGAACTGCGAAAACTATTTCTTTTTAACTTATTTGTAATTTCTTGTAACAACTTTTTGAGTATAGTGAATTGGAGAGTTGCTCTCTCCCCCAGAGTAGATCGTTTGATCGAATTGGGTAAACAAACTTTCGTCTTTTTCTCGCCTTATTCTGTTATATTATCTGTGTGCGGATTATTATTGTTGTAGACCATTTATTTTGGTTGCTATTATTCTTGCCTCGCAAATTAATATTTAATTTTTTCGTAACTCACAACAAGATTCACAATATTATTTAATTTTAATTATAAATAATTAATAGAAACTTAAGCAGATCCTTGTATTGTATTGTATGGGAAAGGATTCAGTGCCTTTACTATTAGGTGCCTTTGTAACTTTAGCCTTATTTATACAACATAGAAGTAGAAAAGGTAATCTAGCCATAATTACACTTAGATATTACCACAATATAATCAAAGATAGAAGAAGAAGCAGCTAGATTATGGCTAGATACTCCTTAAACTTTTCCCCAAAAACTCCTGCCACTTTTTCCTTTACAGTTGATACATCTAAGCATTCAGAACCATCCTCATTCCTAATTATGGCTAGATTACCTCTTCTTCTATCTTTGATCACATTGTGGAAATCTCTAGTGTTATTATCCCCTTCCTTTAAGGAGTCTGTTGAGTTTAGAACAGAATTCAGTGGAGTAGCTTTTAAGAATATTTCTATGGAGGAAAGAGTAGACTTAGAGATAGCATTCTTAAGAGAAGTGAGGAAGGTTGTGTGGGAATCAGATGGGGATAAAAGTCCAGGACCTGATGGACTTAACTTTAAGTTTATTCACGAGTGCTGGTCTTTTTTGGAGGAAGATCTAATTACTTTTTTGAATGAGTTTTACGAGAATGTTGTCTTACCAAAGGCCATCACTACTTCTTTCATTTCATTAATTCCAAATTCTAACAATCAACAACATTTGAAAGAATATAAACCCATATGCCATGTGGAATGTTTATACAAGATCCTGGCTAAAATCCTTGCAGCAAGACTAAAGAAAACTCTGGGAGGAATCATTTCTCCATGCCAGATTTTGGATGGTGTGATTGTGCTGAATGAAATAATTGACTTGGCTAATGGAGAAAAAAATGAATGCTTGATATTGAAGGTGGATTTTGAGCAAGCTTATTATTGTGTAAAATGGAGCTACCTCAAGAAAATGTTAGCAACTTTTGGTTTTAGTTTTAAATGGTGTATTTTAAGGAGCAATATGTCAATCCTGGTGAATGGCAGCCCTTCAAAAGATTTTGTTGTGATTAGAAGGCGTAGACAAGGTGACCCTTTGTGACCTTTCCTATTCACATTGGTGACTGAAGGGCTACAGGTCTGATGCAAAAGGCTAGACAAAATGGATCTTTTGAAGGATTTAAAGTAAGTGATGCAGTGGAACACTATATTTTGCAATTTGCAGATGATATAGTGATAATGGGGAAAGGAATTTGGAGCAACTTATGGAGTATAAATCAATACTCGGGGGTTTTGAAATGGTCTCTGGATTGAAGGTGAAATTCTTCAAAAGCAAACTAGATGGAATCAATATAACATAGGAATTCATGATAACAGCTTCTCAATTTCTTTTCTGCTGCATTGATCAAATTCCATTCAAATTTTTGGGAATTAAAGTAGGAATAAATCCTAGGAGATGTTGTGTGTGGAAGAGTGTGGTGGAGGGGCTAAAGAAGAGAATGTCAGGACGGAAGGCAATGAGCTTATCAATTGGAGGGAGGGTTACAATGATAAATGAAATTCTCAATGTACCTATTTATGACATGTCATTTTACAAAGCACCAAAGAAGATCATTAAACAAATAATCTAAATTCAAAGCAAATTTTTATGGCTAGGCAATAAAGACAAGAGAGGTATTAACTGGTTGAGATGGGACAGCGTATGTAGAACTAAGGATGAAGGAGACCTTGGAGTAAAACATATTGGAACATTTAATTCAACACTACTTTGCAAATGGAAGTGGAGGATGCCTTGGAGTAAAACATGTTGGTATATTTGTTTGGATTTGTTGATTGTTTCTTGTAAGGGTTAGACATACATTTTTATAAAATAGGATAACTTAAAATATATAAATATAGTGTATGAATATGGACCAGGTTGGATGCTAAGGTGTCCATGTCTGCACCGTACCTCTTTATTTTAGTAGGTAATTAAAGTTACTAGCACGTTTATTTTAGTGGGTAATTAAAGTTAATAATTACAAAGTAACAAGTTTCAACATTCATATTTTTTTTTTACAATACGTCCATAAAAATATGTATTTCATTTATTTGGCGAAATATTATTATTTCATTAAAAAGAGAAAATCCTAACAAGTATCTGAAGGCATTGTTTAAGAAAAGACAAATAATCTAAAAAAAAGTATACCCTTTATTTCAAAATCTGCAATCATGCTTTGAACGAGAACATCACAACACATGAAAAATACAACTATAATAAACAACATACTATTTCATGGGAAAGGAAGGATTGGGGTACCTTTGGTTTTCTATACCTTTGTAACATTATGACTATATATTGCATTCCTATTCCTTCTTCTTTATTTAAGTATTACTTTAATCATATATTATCTTCTAATTTATACTAAAGGTATCAAATAGTAAAGAAGCAGACCCTACCCCCTATTTCATAATGTGACACACGTATTTAGTAATGTTTCTAGCAGCCATTGGCTTTCTATAATAAGCATGGACAATAAACACTTCAAATTTCTCAATATTATCAAAAACAACATACACTTGTTTCCATTCCTCAGAGGATAGATTAAAGGGAAGGAAAAATATACAATCTACAATACAACAAATCAAAATACTCAAATTGTGGCCCACCTATAACATGTCCAGGATCAGCAGATTACTTTGACTAAGAACATGATGAATGGTGTGTGACCTTATCATTTGAAAGTGGAGAATCTGGGGAGCTTGTGTTTTAGATAATACAATCTTGCCTGCCTGACCTTTCGGTGCTTCACCACTTTGATTTCTTTGATGTTTGGTGAGTAACTGCAACACGAAACATAAGCATCGTAACATACAATATCTCGCAAGAAAAATCCAAGGTAATTAAAATTATGTTGGTGTCAATTGGTAACTTAATAATGTGATCCATTTGGCTAATTTGCTTGAATAAAATATTTCAGATCCTTAAAATCATATTTCATAATCTCTTATCATGCAACATACACCTTAGAAAAATTTACAGAGAAGAATCACAGACATTTATTGGCAAGGCAATCAACAGACTTGTTAGCAGCACATTGAAAAAAACATTAATCTCACCCTCCATTCTTTTAGAGGAAAGAGATATCATCATCGTTAAACTTCAAATAGAACTGAAAAGGAATTCCCAAAGGTGTTGGGAAGTCGAACAGAAAAGGTTGCAAAGTTAAAACACTCCAATGGAGTGAGTGAATCAAATTTGTAAGAACAAGGCAATTTTCAGTTCTATTGGTCTATGGTCAGTGACCAATTTCCTAACAATTAAAGGTGCACAGTTGCAGACTTTAACGAGCAACCAGGGTACCAGCACTACCACGACATTAACATAGAACTACCACGACATTAACATAGAACGCATCAGTTGGGAAGTAATCTATATTTTTTTTAAACGATAACATTAAATTATTCTATTTCCTCTTCATATTTTTAGTCATTCAATGTCTCTCAGCCTCTAAGATACTTCAATTCAGCAATAATATTAACCGAAGAACTCATCCCAAATCCACATCTTCTAGTTTCAACATCTTATATCCTAGTCACAACAATTTGATACATGGTGATACACAACAAGGCTCCAAAAGAAACATTAACAGGTGCAAATTACAGTACTAATCATTACTAAATTATCGGGAGAGAAATGAAAGAGTAAGGATACTTACATTGGGAAGGTTATCTCAACACCAGTGCCAGCAATAATTCTTCGGACTCGAATAGTGGTGTGAATACCAGCATTTTGTCTGGCGATTACAATACCTTTGTAAACAGATAATCTACGCTTGTTCTCAGGAACTTCCTGCAAGTAGAACAAAAATACATCACCATTAAATTCACCTCAGCTTCAAAACCTTGTTAAAAAACTAATTTTAGAAAAACATTAACAGTACCAATCTGATTTCAATAATATCTCCAGTCCTAAGGTCAGGAGTGACCCTCACTTCATCCGAAGCCTCAATTGCCCTCTTATGCAATATCTTCACAAACAACATCACACATTTAGAAATGATATTCAAAATGTGAAAACCTAGATAATTTAAACATTCAAGTTTTCTAATTAACCTTCAAAATAGAATGAAATCTTAATAATACAACAAAAATCGTTAATTAACAGTTCTAATTGCGATTAGGAAGAAATAATTTACCCCCATAACATCACCAAGTTTGACCCGAGTTTGTCTTGGTGGCTTCAATTCTTCAACCTCTGGATTAGATTCCGAAACCTCTTCAGCATCAGTTTCCGGAACTTCATCTTCTACATCCGAAGCCGAAGCAGCATCGGGATTGGAATCAACTCTAACAACAAAAGTAGGCTTAGCAATGAGAGGACTGCAACGCCGTGAAATTGAGGTTGTTGAAATCAACGGCAAGTTACGAGAACCGAATGTGGAAGCGGAGGAAGGAGAAGAGAAACATAGCTTGTTCGGAAGAGATTGCGTAGGAGCAAACAGAGCCTGGTGAATTCAAATTATGGATTAAGTAGCATAATTGAAAATGTAACGGTTTTCGCATTCAATTGAGTAATAATAATGAAATGAGAGAAGAAAAACCTGAAGAAAAACTTGAGAAGCCATGGAAGAGGAGGGAAAATTGGTTTGGAGAAGAGGGTTTAGTTCAGTGGATACGAGTCATGGAAAGACCACAAACGTGGGAAGAAGATGAAGGTAAAGAAAGAACTTACGAAAACAGAGTCCTTATCTGTTTCTATCCGTTCAACACTTGTTGGGCCTGGACTACCAAAACTCTATGGGCCTGAGTTCATTGGCATTATAACACAACAAATTTACCTCTACCCCCTACATTATTCAAATATAAGTTTTTTTAAATTTTAATCCTTTGTTTTTTTACTTGCGATGACCATATGTCGCCCCCTCAGGGGAGTTGCCTAGTCTTAAGCGCCTCCCACTCTCCCAAAAATTATGGGACACATAGAGAAAGAAGTTTTTTTTATCAAAGTGAAGTCAGACTCAATAGTTGATAACTCACGAGCACACCCTTGGAGAAAAAATTGAGGTGAATTCATTAGCAGAATGATAACTCAAGAGCAAATCCAGACACTCAGCGCGAGCACAAGCAAAAACTGTCGACCACAATCCCGACATAACGCGTCGTACTCGCAAGTAAAATCCAACAAGTTACGAGCAAAATATCGTCCTTGCGTTTGCAAACTCACGAACAAGAGACGTCTATGGCGAGCAACGTCTACGGTAATGCGAACTCGCCATCACGAGCCCGGATGAAAGCTCGCTTCACGTAGAGTCATTTGCTCCTCCTCTACGCAGGAATTGACTATAATTCATTGCTCATCGGCCTAGAAGCAACGACTTAGGGGGGCTTCTGTCCTAGACTGGGCTTGTGGCTGACCCATTGTCGAGCACAACCCAACCCATTTCTACATCGAGGACGGTCCATAGTGTTGGCCCAATCCGTTGGGACGACTAAAGAACACATTCCCCACGTGCTCCTCACCCGAGGACACTTCACCAACTGCACCTTCACGCTTCGCGTGATTGGTGAAATCGTCTTGCCCTTTGTAACGGGAAAGTCCATCAATGATCTGCGAATTGCGGGGCAGTTGACCCAGGACGATGACCACGAGCTACTCATTCCTACTTTCACGTGAGAATTCTAGCAGTCATCCATTGTGGGCCTAGACACTCAACCCATAACACAGACCATTGGTCAAATGCTAGGGGCTCATTATAAATACCCTCCTCTGTAGGACGGTCAGGTATTCAATTTTTGACCCTTTCTCACTTACCTCTTCACCTGAACTGACCTAAGCATCAGAGTGTCTACAGTTACACTCCCTCCTCTATTGATTGTTCAAGCCTACGGACATGCTGCCGCCCACTCACACTTTCTGATCATGGGTAAGATCAGATACCTTGTTGTTGGAGACCCAAGTAATAGTGCAATTATAAGGGTAACTTTCGATGAAAGGCTTAAAATGGTTGTTAGAGGAAGTGCATTTGTCAAGGATGATATTTTTTCATCAATTTTCTTGGCAAAATCCATCCTCTTGGCCAAGGTCGTAACCGAGTGAAATTTTAAGGCTTAAATGCACTTTTGATCCCTGTAAGTTAGTGAGTTTTTGATTTTCGTCCTTGTAAGTTTTTTTTTGGGTCTGAGTCCCTATATTTCACATTCGCATTCATTTTAGTCCCTAAAATCAAAATCCGCAGGAAAATTCGCAGGAAAGCTGCAGAGTTTCCTACGGATTTTGGCTTTAGGGACTAAATCGCAACCAATAAGTAAGATATAGGGACTCTGACCAACAAAAAAAACTTACAGGGACGAAAATCAAAAACTCGCTAACTTACAAGGACCAAAAGTGCATTTAAACCAAATTTTAATTATGCTTTCACCCCATCTTTTAATCCATTAAGAAAAATTCCCTTAAGATACTCTGGTTCTACACTTTTAAGTGGGTTAACAAACAATTCAAACTGATCACGATATTCTTCCACTAAGCTTGTTTGTTTAAGGCTCATTAGCAGTTCATAGGGACTTTGAAGCATCGACGGTTGAAAGCACTTCATCAAACCTACCTTAAAATCGTCCCAAGATGGTGAGGGAGAATAAATTTCCACCATTGATACCAAGTGAGTGCTTTTCCTTCCATGGCTATCATTGCAACGTGTACCTTTTCCTCATCAGTGACACACCTTAAATCAAAATAGCGCCTTACACGATTAATCCACCCAAAAGCATCTTCACCCTCGAATATGAGAATCATAAGTTTCCTCCATTTTTCATGAGAGTTGGAGAGATTTTGTCTAATTATAGGGGTACCATAGACTAGGTTGTAATTTCGAATGGTGAGACCGCAGACAGTTCTGAGCAGTTTGTCAATTCTGTGTTGTGATTCATATTTCTCAGTTTCCATTAGTTCGCGCATTTCCTGAATTTCTTCTCCAGTTGCTACAAAACTTTCATACGCCCTTTCTAAAAATTCTAATCTTGCTTCCATTTTGCGACACATGTAGATCATGAACTAGTGCCAATGATTGTTGTTTCTGATACTTTATTGCAGATATATCAGGAATAACTTCATGCATTAACAGTTAAAAATTGCAATAACAACTACAACATACATAATTAACTATAAGACTAAATAAAATCATTAGGATTAGAGAGCCTAGTTTGTCCCAAATTAAACCAACCAAATAACAAACTGAATGAGACTTTCTCATTCTTTATTCTACTTAAAAGACATTACATTTAATTATATAATTTGAGCCAAATTTATTGGGCCTTGGACCTACGCCTAACATATACATTACTAATTGGAGGTCTAATAACCAATGAAAATTTCTTTGCACCCTTATAGGGGTAAAATAAACCTCTGAAAACCCTAAAATGCCCTTCAGAAATGCATCTCTGAATGCACCCCAGATTAATTTTCACTGTGTTTCAGAAATGCATCTCTGAAACCACCCTTATTATTATTTGAACATTAGATTTAGACATTCTGTGGTTTTTTCGGATAAGCATTCCCGAAAATATTGTTCTTATATCAGCTTGCTGCATGATCACCCTACCCCTATTTCATTCTCTCTTTTTTTCCCATAACCAAAACCTATCAAAAAGTTTAATCATTCTCAAATTACTTTTCGTCTCTAAACCAAGTTTCAAGTGTTTTATCATGTATAATAGAGCATAGAAAGCTGCAATTTAAGATAAACTTTCCTCATTTCATCATTCATTTCCTTGCATTGATGTTAAGTTTTAGATGAAAAAATAGTGTCACTTTGGATATGCATGCCTGAAACTCGCCTACTGTATTTTTTATATACATATCTGAAACATGCCCTGTTATAGAAACATAATTTAACATATTTTCTGTTTTGCCTGTTTTAGATATGGTGCATCCCGACATGTTTCTCAAAGCTGTTGTAAAGGTTTAGGACAAGGTGAATGACAATGCTAAGTCGGATAAGGTGTAGGACGACGTTAGAACTAGATGTTCGACAACAACTTAAAAATGATCAAATTTTTAGTGCTCCTCAACATATGCTTGAATGGATCCGAATGGTAGCTAGCAAACTCGGGTTTGGCGTTGTGATTGGAATGTTTGACACTGGTACTAGTAGAAGGAAAGCATTTGTAACGATGAGATGCGAAAGAAGTGGAAAATATGTTCTGAAAATTCGGAAGTTAAAACATGATGACACCGGATCGAGAAAATGTGAGTGTCCATTTAAATTGCACGGATATTGTTGGGTGGATGATATATGGTGGTTTAATGTCATTTATTGTATACATAATCATATGTTATACACCAAGCTACAAGGTCATCCAATTGTATGTCGGCTTAAGCCGGAGGAGAAGGAAATTATTTCGAAAATGTCGATAATCAAAGTTATGCCGAGAAACATGTAACACCTCATTTCTACCTGGCGAGAATTATAAAAATCAGAGTTATAAAATTTTCAACAAACATATGGGATGTCACAATTTCAACTTACAACAACAGCAATTAATCGCATGTAAAGCAGATACATAACATATCACATTCGGATGAACCGATAACAACATACTTTAGTCTTTGAAACTAGACAACTTTTTATTACTTATGCAGCGGAATCACAATATTCAATTTTAAATAACATATCATCTTGTTCAACTAAAACAACTTGAAACATCTTGGCACTTCTTAAAATTCAACTTAAAAATTCAGCAACATAAAACAAAGGCAACAACTAAACAACTATCATCCATCACATGAGTGTTATGTATCAGAGCGACATCACCGACTCGAACTATCGAAGCTAACTATTCTTCATTGTTGTTTACCTGCACGTTACCAATATAGGAGTAACATTCAAATAGAAGGGGTGACATATCTACCAATATAAACAAGCATATGATAAATAATATATTAGGATTGGATCATACCAAATTACCACTTCACAACTTATAACAACAATTAATCTGACACGTCATCAATATAATATTACACAAAATAATCAACTTAATATCATAAAAAAATCGCCACAACAAATATACAATTTATTTATCATCAAAACAAAATCATCAACATCATATAACAACTTAAAATGCGACTCATAATAATGCACATGCATGTGGTACCATTGGTGCAGAACTCCCAACTTAAAAACCGCCAATTAATAGAGACGTCAACAAGGTATAAGCCTTCAACTTTAAAACAAGGCATAAGCCTTCAAATTAATATTTGCCAATCTATGCCAACTTACTGAGCATCAACTCCAACTTGATAATGCGATGTGTGCGACGCAATATGGATGTCATACAACAAGAATAATTCATCAACAACACAACAACTTAGCAACATTGTACCAATAAATAAAGGTACTCATCATCACTTCGACACTGGCCATAGGCCTACAACTTAGCATCAACATATCAACAACAAATCAACAACCATAAATCAACACAAATAATTCAACGGCAATTCAACGACACATCAATATTGGTCATAAAGCCTACAACTTTATCTTGCAAATAATTAGAGGCAATTCAACTAAATTCACATCACCTGCAAGTTTACAAGTTTCCAACAAATATCCAACGTAACAATTCAATCAAAACAACCTACACACGTTCCGTAATTATTCGGACAGTTTTCAATCCAAACCGGTTAATTAATTTGTCAGTTAAAGTTACTAATACTCCTATTTGGTACTGTTTTCATCCATTGCTTATCAGTACTACTAGTTCATGTTATTGAAAGTTGCTTCTGCTATAAAATCCTATTTGTGCCATTATTCTTACTGTCACAAATAATTATGCTACTAACCAATTTTCTGTCATTCTATTCTAACTATAATACCAGCTGAGTTATATATATATATATATATATATATATATATATATATATATATATATATATATATATATATATATATATATATATATATATACTTCTGCTATTTCTACTGATAATTTTTTGCTCTGATATCTACATTAATACTGCTGTCAACAAATTCTCCCTAGTGCCTAGTATTATCCTTCTGCTACTTCCATTCCTACTAATATTTGCAGTTAATATTCCTCTACTATGGTTATTCTTCTGTTAATGTCTGCTACTGTTACTAAAAGGAGAAACTAAACAACTTTGTTTTTCAATTAATTAATCATCATATTTCTCATTACCAAATAGTTCTATTACTAATTATCATTGGAATTCATTTTTGGTTAGGCCAAGGCACACATTAGAGAATCCATTGAATGAAAGTACTACAAAATGATGGTGGCCCCCACCCCACTCTCTTGTTCATCTGGGGCACCCACCCCAGGCATATGGGGCGCCCACCCCTTGCTTGTGTGGCCCCCGCCCTAGTTTCTTTCTTTTTCCCAGAATTTCCTTTCTTCTTCCTCTACTAATTCCTAACTCCAGAATTCAATTTCATTTCTAATTTCATCGACCACTTAACACAACATCCAATATTCTAGAACATCAATTTTGGTTAAATCGACACGAACAAATTTTCTTTTGCACCAACATTTCATTGATCGAACATAATTAATTTCTTATCGATTTCAAAACATCACAACAAAGAACACCAACACAGACAACACCCACACCAAACATAGTAGTAATTTCAGCAACCCAAAATCCCACATATCAATCATCATATACCCGATTATATAGTCAGAATCCCACCCTTACCTTGGATTGGAGACCGCACTACAATTCTCTGATCGAATCCGAGATTCGCCGTAGATTCTAACCTTTGCCTCTTCTACAACTTTTCCTCTTCACAACAACTCTTCGTATCTTTACCAAAACCCTTAATCCAACTTTCTATTAACCTAATTCTCTTCCTTTAATATAAACCTTGTATTATTATTATTATTCCTATTGGGCTTAAGCTTCACACCCCCATATTTCTATGTCAACCACCAAAACAAGCCCAATCAAATAATTACTTCATTATTTCACCACCGCTAATTAAATGATTAATTCCAATAAGATAATTTAAAGTCCAATATTTCACGTTCACTTCATAATTCATCCACTATTTCGAAACAATTCATTAAAAAATTAATCGAATTATTCAGGGCATTACAAAACATACTTGCCGATTTGAAACGAAAAAGACCCCATAGTGTTTCAAATATCAAACAGGTATATAATGAACGTTATCAACAGAACATGGCGAATAGAGGTACAGATCTGAAATGCAACAACTTATGAAACTTTTGGATGACAACCACTATGTTTCAAGGTACAGAGTGGGTGAGGATAAAGTCAGTGTTCGTGACATTTTTTGGACTCGTTAAGAAAGAATCAAGTTATTCAATACATTTTCAATCGTTCTTATAATTGATTCAACGTACAAGACCAGAAAGTATAGGCTTCTACTTTTAAAAATTGTTGGCGTCACTTCTATGGAGAAGACATTTTCGGTGGGATTTGCATTTATGGAATATGAGAAAGAAGATAATGTTACATGGGTGTTGGATATATGCAAAAATTTGTTGAAGGATCCACAAAATATGCATAGTATCATTGTAACCGACCGAGATATCACCCTTATGAATGCGGTAGGAAATGTGTTTCCTACATCATATGCATTACTTTGCCAATATCACGTAACAAAAAATGTGAGAGCTCGGATCAAACCTACGGTCATGTTGGAGAAGATAATGAATGCATGGACGAATATATTAAATTCTTCTACAAGAGTTGTATGATAAGAATGTGGCACATTTCAGGAGTATCTGTGTTAAATATCCAGATTTTCTAAAATACGTTGAATCTATTATTCTTGATCAGGCGAAGCGAGCGAATACGATGATGCCAAATTGTTCGAAGTTCGGATGTACAATTAGGAAAACTTACAGGCTTCCGCGTGCTTGTCTCATTTCTAAAAAGATCAAGCTAAATTCACCCATACATATGGACGAGGTCTACACTCATTGGAAAGGACTCTGTTTTGATGATTACGGTGCGACGAAGAATGGTATATCGAGTATAACCATCGCAACCGAGTTGGAAGTGATCATGGATAAACTTTCTATCCAAAAACCATTAAAGAACAGCTGAGGAAAATCGCCTATCCAAAAACCACTGATTTGAAACCTCCTCCGCAACCGGTAAAATCCAAATGTGCCCCTAAAAAGGTGAAAAGTACATAAGATAACAATTCAACAAAGCAGACTCCGTCTTACCATGAAGTTGTTGATTCACATTTCCCGGATTCTCCAACCCCAAAATCACAAAAACGTGTTTTCAAGGGAGCTCGCATTTCCAAACCACCTAGTACACAGCCTATTAAAAAACAACCACCTATTATCCACATTGATGAGATGTCGCTTTTTATGGACAAACACATTGAAAGGATCATAGATATGGGGGTGATGGTAATTGTGGGTTTCGGGCCTTGTCTGGTTTACTTGGTAAAGGAGAGGAGAATCACACTCTTGTGCGCCAAACACTTATTTCGAAGTTGACGATGCAGAGGGAATTTTGCACACGACTATATTGGAAAAAAGAAAAATTCGATAAAATTCACAATGCTCTTGTTCCATGTGTTATCGGTCCCGTACCAGTGGCAAAGTAGATGTGCTTCCTTGATATGGTCATCTTATAGCAAGTGCATATGACAGGGTGTGTATCGATCTGACGAGATATGGTTTTTCGAAGACATTTTTCCCTCTTCGGAGTCGCCCACCTCAAGACCCTTCCGATCGCATCATTTGTATTGGGTATCTTAGATCGCTCCATTTTGTTCAGGTTTATTTGAAACCGGGGTGTTCTGTTCTTGCTACATCAGTGGAGTGGACGACACATTCCACAAAAGAGGCGGAAACTTGGTCGAATCACTTTTTGGAAAAGATGGCAGAGTTCACCAAATTGAAGGGACTCAAGAGAGAGAGTCAAATTGGGAGAAGTCAAAGAAAGAACCTGTTTTAGATTTAAGTAGTGATAGTTCGTTCGGTGCATTTTAGAATGTAATCGAACCATTTTTTTGAATGTATTGTCGTGCACAATGTATATTCTATACGGTTCAACACATATATAATATATCTATTCTACATTTTACCGCTATTTAATTTTACCGTTTTATTCCTTTTCATGTTTCTATGGAAATGATTCTGCTTTTGTTTTTGCATATTTCGGATATACATATCCAAAATAACCTTCATTTAAAAAATAACAGGGGTTATTTTGGATATACAAATCCGAAACTCCTATTTTC
The DNA here is from genome assembly GCF_029867415.1 of Vicia villosa. Taxonomy (NCBI): domain Eukaryota; kingdom Viridiplantae; phylum Streptophyta; class Magnoliopsida; order Fabales; family Fabaceae; genus Vicia; species Vicia villosa. The sequence continues at coordinate 146,029,894 of NC_081181.1, forward strand.
GTAATAAAAAAATGTGAATTCAGAGGTATACATATCTGAAACATGCCCTGGTGGCAGGATAAGAATTCTTGGGTTCAAAATGCTCCAAATCTTCTATAAATAGGGTCTTCAAACCATTTCTTCAACATCACACACCACAAACTGAGATGAGCCAAACATATTCTCACTTGCTTTTATCTACTTCAGTGGTGAGATGTCGCCACGTCAATTTAGATTCTCCGAGGACACGCCTCTCGCCGAGCTGATTACAATACTGAACTCTCTCCTGCATTATCCAGAAAATAGAAAGGTGGTCAAACTCGAGTATCGTTCACCCTCACTTGACAGTGAAATAAAGATAAATTTCACCCAGTTTGCACTGAAGACGGATGACGACTTGAATGTTATGTGGCGTACTTTTCACCGATACTCTACTAAGGATCCGATTGAAGTCGATGAGAAACTTCAACGACCGGGAGAAAATGTTATCAAAATGTTGCAACGTCCTCAGCTACCAGTTTATAACTAAATGTAATGTTTAATTTCTGTTTCACTATCTATGTAATTTCGACTATCTATGTTAAATCTATGTTAAGTTGTTTTGTTTTTAAGGTTTTTGCTTTTGTTTTGGGAGTCAGTCTTTAATTCGGATATGTATATCCGAAATATGCATTTTGATTCTTTCGAATATGTATCTCCGAGTCTATGCGATAAAAAACTAGAATTTAATGAGTTCGAAAATGCATATACAAATAAAAGAGGTATTTGAGAAATTCTGTCAAAAACCCCTAAGAACCCATTGAGAGATTCTTATGACCAATAACTTTCACAATAGAACTTACAAGATGCCTTGGATAATTTAAAATGGCTTGTTCTAATTCCATTGGTCCTGTTGGACCTCACAAGATATATGCCTGTGAACCTTAAACTTTATCTTCGTCATATATACGTGTAAATTCCACCTTTTGATTGCGTTAAAAAACAAGAGCGAATAATAACTTTTTTTCATCTCTACACCTATCTATCTATATATCCATCACAGAACAATACCTACATTGCTCTCTTCTGTTCCTCTCCCTTGTGCAACAATGGCACTCACACGTGCCACACTTGTGCTAGCCATGTCCCTTACTCTCCTAACATTATCCATAGCCCAAGCCCCTTCCCCTGCACCCATCATGGCCCATACTTCTTCTCCTATATCACTCCCACCAGAAAGTCCGAGCCCAAGTCCAAGTCAGAGTCCAAGCCCGAGCCCAATTCCAAGCTCTACCATAGCTTTCCCTCCTGCCCTTACACCTGATTCACCATCACCTACTCCATCTCCGTCCACCGGAGAATCGTTTTCTGATAATCCAGTAGCCTTACCAAGCAACGCTTTTATTCATAGGAACAGCTTTTTCATGCTACCACTCTTTGCTGCTGCTGCTATGCTTATTTCTTAAACTGAGACGTGATTACCAAGTCACTGAGATATGCATTCATGTAAATTCTCTGTTGTTAATTTTCCCTTATTTTGTTATGTTGCTTTTCTATTATTTTAGTAGCTATGTTTTTTTTTATTGATTTGTTTAGGACAGTGGTGACCAAACATTGCAGATGTATGCATTTGTTGGTGTCATATTTTGTAGTTTACTAAATAAAAGAGACTTGGTGACATGCAATGAAATTTAATTTGACATAGAATTGATGTTACTTATTGGATTTTATCACAAAAGATTATGAATTGATGTTTTACTTATTAGTAATTGTTCACATCTTATGGTGTTGGTTGATTTAATGAAATAAAAATGTGGAATAAAGAGAAAAATGCTTATCATATAAGAACAATTTTTTTTTGAGTTGATTGAATGTGTGGACAGTATTTTCTTGGTTGAAATTCTCTAAAAAGCACAAAACTGATAGTGGAGAATAGAAGAGGTGGACACATCCTTGGCCTAATTGTTTTCTTTTGACACAAAAGAATCCTTATGTACAACTCACATACAAGCAGTTAAAAAGAAAAGAATTTATACGGTGAGAATGTAGTACCACATCAAATAACAAATAAAGCATTTGATTCTATCACAATGACTTCAAATTATTATAATTTACCATGTGTGAATATTTGTTGCTATTTGCAAAGGGATCGTGATCAACACTAATCAAATCAATTTAATTTGAATTATTGATGGAATGTTCGCTATGTTCAGGAATTAAGAAAACGCACTTGTCAAGTTTATAATTAGGCATGAAAAATCCCCATCATATTGAAAGATTTATCTATTAGCTTTTTGCTTTTCGACTATCATTATCTCCTTTCCGGGTGTAACGATCTGCAAAAACACAGACAAAAGTTGTGTTTTAAGAATGCCCATATTCCAACTTCAGAATACTTCATGTTCTCCTTACTTAGTTAATACCAAAAAAAGTTCAAACTAAATCTCACTGCTAACTCTTTAAATGATTGATTAAAATGATACATGAAACAAGAGGATTAAGATTTGTTTTCCTTCTAAAATACAATCTCAGGAAACAGAATCTGAATTATAATTTTTTTCAATCTGTTAAGTACCAGAATTTAAATTCCAAAAACAGTGACATGATTCAAATCCTTTATAACGGTATTCCATATTTATATTTCCAATTTCCAGAATGTGATATTTTATTCTATATTTTATTGTAATGAAAAAAAAAGAAATTCCAGTTGTTTTTCTTTTTTTTCTTTTTCGGAATTATAACTCCAAAACAGTTGATGTCCTTCTCACATTGTATAAGTATTTTTGTACGAAAAAGAGAGCAAAGTGGTGTAAATAGTAGTAATTCTCCCACAAAATTTAAACTGGTAGACCCACCAAATTAAATCCCTTGGGCCTCTTGGTTCACCAGAAAGAAGAGATGGGATTTTAATAGGGAGTTGTTCATCAATCGCCCTATAGAAACTTCAAAATGTTCTTCTAATCGTCCGAATTTCAAAATACAGACGTGTCTACTATACACCAAATCACGTTATCGGAGTAGCACCCATGTTTTTGCCCAAAAAGAGTCCAGATTTTAATCTCCAAATTAACCTTACCTTTCCTCCGCATTTTCTATGTTTCCTTACAATGGGAAACACAATTTCGAATTTTAATCTCTAAATTAACTCAATGACACTATTTTACACCATTAGACAATAAAATTAGAAGAATTGACATTTTTTAATAAATCTTACATTATGAATCATTTATAAATCAATCCCACAATAAACTAACAGTCAACATGTGTCATTCAATATTAAGATCAAATATTTAATCTCTGTGATATCTTTTTATGCATGGTTATGAGATTTGGGTGTGATATGGTGCAAGTGTCCGAATAATATCAATCTCTGTATTTTCCCCTTTGGATTTGTCATGATCTTGAGAGTGTTTGGTGTGTAATTGGCGCGTCAGAATTTTGAAATCCAAAATATACGAGCACTTTTGGAATTTCGCTAGGTTGTGAGATAAAAAGTCATGGTGGATGTATTGAACAATGGCCTTTTAATATAAGGGAAGAGAGAGGAGAGGGAATAGATTTAAAGACATTGTGTTTGGTTCTATAGAGAAAGAAAATTTAATGAAAGAGTATTTCAATCCAAACTTGAAATAAATATGCTGTTCCTAAGAGTCCATATTTTGCTCCTGTCTCTTCCCTCCAATACATTGAACCAAACAACTAAAATTTGAAGTAATTCCTCTCTTCTCCTCTCCATTCTCCCTCCTGCCAAACAGACCTTTACTCTACTCAAGTATCTTTTGCTGTATTATTTTCTTAATTTTTTTTGGAAAGCTACAATAACAATTCCTAAATACCTGTCATCCAAATTCTAATTAGTTAATCCATTTAGTTTTTCGTGCCAGATAACATTTGCTTATACTATCTCCACTCCAGTAATTTGTAAGTAAAAAGACCCAAAATCTAAGGGGTATCACTGTTTAGGGGTGCCCCTTTAAGGGTCAACGTGCAAACACTTCAATGAATATATTAGTATTATTATTTTGAACCTACTTTCTTCTTTGTTTTCTACGGCACTCAAAACAATCATTACATGACAACTTATTTCTAATTCTACCTGAAGAACCCGATTCAAGTTTGCTCGATGGTACTTTCAGCTCTTCCACTAGTATATGCCTAAGCTTCTCATTTTCCTCCACAAGTTCTTCAATCATTTGCTGGTGTTTCAAAACCTACAACAATAGAAACAGCAGAAACATTGAAAAATTCAACAAGAAGCATGTACTCTAGTTATAAGATTCAGAGTTTATCAGTATTTAACTATTTAGTATATTATAAAAGGTGATTTAATATCTCGGCCACAGAATCAATACTAATTAGAAGAAGAAAATTACCATCTGAAGCATTTTGTTCTCTGCGATCAAGCGTCCAGCCTACAAATGAATCTTAGATATTAGAATCAGAATTTCATATAACTAAGAGATGCATTATCAATAAAAAGTGTTCACATTTTGTTTTTTAGGATTGCAGAGTGTGTGAATCTATTTTAAAAATATAAATTCTAGTGAATGATGTAACATGTCCATGTTTAGGCCAAAAACCAAGCTTACAGGGAGAGATGATATTTTCTTTTATACCTATGAATACCATTTTAAGAAAACATCATTACCCAATCCCCATCACTAACTCACCCATCCTTTCTACCCATCAAACTAGAAGCACCACCACAATAGCGGCATTGTGGCCTCTGCAATTGATGTTACCAATTTGCACTGTCGCCAAAACCTCGCCACAGGGATTCTCGAGTGTTTTTGGAAATTTCACATTATACCCTAGAATACTTTGCAAGCCAATAACACTTTGGCAAGCCAGACACTTTTGGCAACATATCCAAGAATCACATACTACCTAGGAGCCGTAATACAAGTCAAGTGGTAGGAAGTAACCTTGGAGACTGCTTATTTCCATTGAGGCTATTTTACCTCAGTTTTAGCTTACCCGCCCATCTCCATACTAGCCCTGGACCTCGATGGTAACCCTAAAAAAATCTCATTCCAAGTGGAAAATGCTCCTACAGTCTATATCTTCTTTCAAAAGTGTTTCACAATACCAAATGCAAATTCTTTGATCATCCATTTAAGTGAAGCATAAAGTGTATGGGAAAGTTCTAAAGTTAGAAAGCATTTTCAATTCTATATATAAAAATATACTCCCCGTGCTTTAATGATAAGAAGAAAAATGCATCAATATTTAATTGTCATGTATGAAAGTGAGCAAATAAGGGCATACGGTTTCACTGGAAGCTCCTCCTTCTCCCTTCAACAGTGGATTTTGCAAAAAGTTGTTAAGAACCTTCTCAGTTCGGCTGCCATATGTAGTGTCAGCTGCAGTGTCTTTTATTGCAGTTTTATCGAAAGCCAAACCAATGTTCATTGGTTGAGATCCCGCAAGACCTTGAGATAATTGATCAGCCGATTTAGTTACTAATGGCATCCTGCTTCCTGGACTGACTATGCTTGTGGCACTTTGTAAGGATGATGGAAATGCACCCGAACTAAATGGTAAACTGGGAGTAATTCCAAACTTCATCATCATCTTTGTCATCGTTACCTAGAACATTAAAGTATTTAAACATTTAAAGATGTGATACATAAAGGAAGATATTAAAAGACAATACTTTTCAAATGAGAGAAGTTTCACATACTACAAAGCAAGATTGAATTTGATTCAACACCCCAGGTTTCACAGCAAGTCCTGCCATAATAAATATAAAAACCCAGCTATCAATTGAAGAATGTTAACATGGCATGGAGAGTATATGTCCACTAAAATAATCAAAACAGAATCCAACCATATATATATATGACAACTAATTTTCAGAGAAGAACAGCGCTCGTGTTTGAAGCGTTCAATGGTTTAGGCATGTTGTGGTTGTGGAACCCTAGCAACTTCTTTTGCTTCAACAATTATATTCTTTAGTGCACACAATACCTCCTAGGATGATGTTTAATACTATATGAGCGTGTAAAACATTAAAACATTAGAATCTCATGTTCCTATTTCTTCAACGAATAATTTTGGGAACTACTATGAACAAAGTATCTAAACATTTTCAGACAATTGTATGAGTTTAAACATTGCTAATAGTGCCACAACAGATAGATTGACAATCAAACAGATCCCAACTAACAACAACCAGATTAAATACCTAACCAAAACAATGTCAAGAGTATAACAAGAGAAAATCGAACTAGTAACATATTCATCCAACAGAAGCAAAGACAAGAAAAATGAATTCTTATCCTTGAATTCAATATGATATTTTATAGGTAACTACAATAATTTAATAATACAAAAATCACAAAATGCTAAAACATTGAAAGAATTGAAAATATGACATACCAGCTCCAAAACCATGACCAAAACCAACTCCACATCCAACACCTAATTCAATATTTTTAGCTCCAAGCTTCCTCAACTGTACCAACATATTTATATGAGAAACAAGTATTTCATCAAAAGCAAGGGAACAAGAACGCTGTAGCACCAACTACATTCAACACTTTGGAAAAAGTGTGTTCCTGTTAGGGGTGGCAAAATGGATGGATTGGATGGATATGGATTGGATCATTAATGGATGGATCAAACCAATCCACTAATCCATTACGATCCATTAAACTCTCTAAATAAAAATCCAATCCAATCCATCCATTAAGGAATAAAATCCATCTAATCCATCCATTAACAAATTTCTAATGGATGGATATCCATCCATCCAAAAGATAATTAAAAATATTTTATTTTTTTAAAAATTTCATAAAAATAATAATTTATGTATTTTAAAATAGTTTTTTTTTTTGTTTTCCCGAAAAAACTGAATTTTTTTGTTTTTTTGTAAAAACACGATTTTTCGTTTTTTCGGAAAAAAACTCGATTTTTCAAGTATAAAATAAAAATAATCCATTGGATTATCAAAATGTGTTGGATGGATTGGATCCATCCATGTATATAAATGGATGAATTCCATTAACTTATTTTTTATTTGGTGGATGGATTGGATGGATTTTTTGATGGATGGATTGGATAAATTTTAGCTTAATGATCCAATTGCCACCCCTAGTTCCTGTCACTATCCAAAACCGACACAGACAATTATGATTAGGTTTAATTTTTTATTTTTTTATAATTATTATCAATGTAGATGTGTCAGTGTCGGTGCCGTGTGTCTGGTGTCTGTGCTTCATAGAACAAGAAGCATAATTGTGATAATTATCTTACTTACAGAAGTATTGACATGCCTGCTAACACCAGAAAATGCATCAGTAGCACCCCTAGTGGCACTCATTACTTGATTCAACATAGGTATTGCAGCTGCAGCAAATTCATAACAAGATAACAACTTCAGTAATGCTGCTCAATAAATCATTAAAATATTAGCCTTAAAAAATGGTAAAAAAATACACACTACTACTAGGTTTGTTAGGAGAAGTAGGAGAAGGAGAATTTTGAGGAGTTTTGGGGTTGAAGAAATTTCTCAAGTCCATAATGTGAAATTGGAAGGGAAGAGAAAGAAAATACCTAAATTTAAAGGGCGTCCAACACCGATTCCGACGCCACAACCGATTCCAAAACCAGTAAATACTTGACCAACTTTCAAAGTAAATGGATTCTCAATTCCGCTTCGAATTGCATTTCCTTCGTTTTTGGTTTCCATTACTTGATACTAGTATTGGTTAAGCTAACAATAGTTTTCCTCCGTCTTCTTCTTCCAGTGTTGCAGTGAGTGGAGCATCGGAAACAGGTGTGGCTTCGTTGCTTCGGTTCTGTTACGCCTACCAACGTGGCGGTTACAGCCAAGCTTGAATCAATGGAAATGGAAACTAATGGATCGGGCTACTGATTTTGGGCCTATAAATAAATCTTTGGCCCATAATGTTAAATTTTGGGAAATTCTCAGGGGTTACTTTTGCCACCTTTAGTGATACTCATGCACCCTACTGAAAAATCAACAACGTCGTTAAGATTTGGAATTAAACATTCAGACGTATCTAAAATGTATCTAAAGTCAAGTTTCAGACCCACGTTAGAACATAGATGAATACATACGATGATTAAGTTCTGTATTTTTTACGGAGGTTAAATTGTACACGATTGATTCATATACTGCGTTAAACCTTCCATCTTCCTACTTCTTCATTTCATTTTTAAAAGGTTACTCAAACCCAAAATAGAGCTCGTGAGAAAATTTGATTTTTCATCATTTTTCAAACTTTCTCGCTACTTCTATTGCATTGCATTCAAGGTTAGGAAATCAACCAATTTCTATTCCATTTCATTTAATCGAAAATCATCGACTTCTTACAATCGATAAGTTTTTCATTTTTTGTTTTGTGCTGCATTAGTTTGAAGTTAAACGCATAATAGGTTGTTTATGGTACTTGAGGACGCATAATAGGTTGTTTAGTGAGGATTTGGGCATTACGTTTTTAGGTTTCAGGAGAATACAAAAGTTAACTTCCGAATTTTGTTGTTATGCATTGTAGAAGTTAACTTCTGAATTTTTTTGTTCTGTATTGTTTTTTGGGTTATTACCATTTTGCCCCCTGCCATATGGGCGACTTTTGGTTTACCTCCCTGTAAATTTTTTTTGTAAAACTAACCTTGTCAAATGAAGATTCTATCGTTTTAGACCTTCCCAGGAAATAGCACATGCCATTTGCTTATGTGGCACGCTGACTGTGTATTTTTTATAATTTTTTAATTCAAATATGCTGATGTGGCTTTATTATACTTATTTTGAATTATTTTAATTTCCACGTAGACGTTATATTTATTATTATTTTAAATTTTCAAAATTTTAACGATAGAAATTTTAAAATTTTGTGGATAGTAGGTGTTGAACCCATGACCTCCCAATACCAAGTGTTGCTGCTGGAATGTATATGTTACATATTTGCTTTATTTCATATTTCCATTATAATTTTTGTTTAAACTAATTGATTTTACATGTATATATTACGTTTTAAAATATTATGTATATATTATGTTAAAGTAAGTTATTAATAAATGTATATATTATTAAAAAAAATTAATTTTAATATTTTATTAAAAATTTATTATTTGATACGTTAAAAAAGTTATTATAACATACATTAAAGTTTATTATTTGATACATTTTAACAATAAATTATGATGTTAATTTTAATTTCAGTATATATTATGTTGTTATAAATTAATATTTGATATATTGTAATAATAATTTTTCTAATAAAATTAATATCTATTTTTTATAAAATTTTAAAATAATATAAATGATTTCAAAAAAGAAATTTGTTTTCTAAAATAAGTTACTAAAAGATAATATTATTTTATAATAAATGTATATCTTATATTTTAAAATATTAAAATTTTCAAGTTTATTCAATTTTTTTTTTAAAATATTTTATTAAATTAATACGTTAAAATTTTATTATTTGATATATTTTAATTATAAATTATGCTATTTATTCTAATTTCAGTATATATTATAATAATAATCATTAATATTTGAGACATTGCAATAATTCGTATTTATTCATATTCTTATGAAATACATTATTATTGTTCATATTACTTTATTATTAATATTATTAATATGCAAAATTAATTAGTTTAAACAAATTATTATGATGGCAATATGAAATAAAGTAAAAATGTAACATATACATTCCACCAGCAACATATAACATAAATAATAAGTTGGCCTAGTGGTATTATAGGAAGAGTAGGTTATAGAAGATCATGCCGTTGATGTGTTACCTGCATGTCAGCGTATTGTGGCTATTGAGCGAGCACGTATAGAGATAGGAGAGTTTCAGGAAGACATTCCTAAAGATCACTGTAGAGGCTTTGATAGCTGTTAACGTCCCTAAATATTTCCCTTACAGCTATAAACTGAGTTATATTTATACAACTTGAATCTAATTTATTTAGAATCAAAGATAATATAATACTCTTTGATTTATTAACCGAATGGTGTTTTCAAAATCAATAACACTAGAAGAGTGGTCGTATTGAGAATTGCCGCCCATCGATTAACATAAATAGACGTGTTCGCTTTAAAAAATTGAAATACAAGTATGAGGACAATGTGAGAATCATGTCCTCTATATGACTGAATTAGACACTACGTTGAACTAAACTAATTGACTTCGTCTTAATATAATCAACGAAATAACAATATGCATAGTTATACCCGGTGAAAAAACATATCAACAAGCAAGAATGCTACTATCTTAACTCATCCACCATGTTTTTTGTATTTAATTTATATCTTTAAGTTCAATATTTTAATTTTATGTAGTTAATCACTACTTGTACGAGTTGTGTTATTTTTGTATTTGAATTAATAAATCTTATTATATTGTTGTTTTTCAATTCAATGTACACCCAGAATGTACAATTCATGTTGATTCAAAATAATGAAAATGAGCAGAAAAATTCACACGTATTTATTATATTAAGCCTTTCACTATTAGTTTAGAAAAAACATTAAGCCTTTGACTATTAGTAAAATCCGAAAATAATAATTAAGAAAAAACATGAGGAAGAGAGAAGTTTAAATAAAATTAAAAAGTCAACTACGTCTATGGTGTTTCAAATTTCAACCCTATTTATTATATGGATAATGCTAACATGTGCCCTAAGGACACATGTTAAAAAAACCTACATTTAGAAAATTTGTCTTGAATAAAATAAAAAATAAAATTAATTATATATTTATAATTAATTCAAAACACAAGTTCCAAAATAAAGTTTTTTCATTTAGGTCTTTAACATAAAGGCACATGTTAACATTATAATAAGCCTTTGACTATTAGTTAACATAGTACTTTGTAACTTGCTCTTTTATTACTTTTTTTAATGTTAATATTGTATAATTGAATTTCAAGAAGAAAAAAAATAGTTGGAGTTTGTTAAAATAACATCTTAAAACAAATTTCACAATGTCGAGAATGATAAATTAAGATGAAAGTAGTTAAATTGTAATACTTTTTATTGAGATGATTGAATTCATTCTTATCAAGTCTAGTTCTTTCATAATTTAAGGAGAATTTATGTTATGAACAATAATATGGTTTGTAAGATATTAAATTTAGAGGGTTGTTATATGTACACCAAAATTTAACACCTTATGTTTATACCGTAACAAAATACAGCATGGTTATGTGCTTATTTGTTTAAAAATAAATAAAAAGTAATTATTATACAGTGTAAGTGTACCATTGAGTGTAAAGATAACATTTATGTTAAATTTATGGTTATGATGGAGGATTTATAGAGTTCTATGATATGATATAGTATTTTTGTCTTTCAATAAGCCAATCAATAATCAAGGTTATAGTATTTTTTGATCGTGTCTAAAAGTAGATTGAGTTAAGCTTAATGGAGATTGTGCGACTGTTAGCTGAAGATTTCGTTTGAGAAGAATGTCCTTCGAAGATTTGGAATTTAAAGGAAGATGGTTACTGATGATCATCTTTGAAGATAAAAATGGCTACTGATGGCCATGCTTCGAGAATGATGTTTAAGTTGGAACAAAGATAGTGAGCGCCGAAGCTAAATTCGAAAAGAATGGTCTTTGGGACTTAGACGTTTTTGCGAAATATGCGAAGTACTGAAGCTTAGCGTGTTTCGTGGCATTCTCGATTCTGATTATGTTGCCACGCGTCGAAGGGAGATTCAGGCGGGATGATTTGAATTTCGAAGTAGTTTATGTAATCACACGAAGACAGATGGCATCCCTGGATTTTCTGTGGGCAACGTGGCATTAGATTAGTGTAGGACCGTTTAGGGTCGAAACTAGTATAAATAAGGGTCTTAATGTTAGGATTCCGTGTGTTCATTTTGTACAAATCACTCACATATTACTCAAGTATCAAGTGTTAAGAGAAAGAGTTCGCTGAGAAATGTACGTATGACACCAACACCATTTTAAATACATGTGTATTTTTCTTTATTCAAGTATCTTTCGATATTACTGCATTCCATTTACTTTATGTCATTTATATTCATGCACTCTTTACTTTCATGTCATCTAATTTTGAAGCATTTAACTTTTCTGCACTTTAAGATTCTTGCACCTTTACAGTTTTGTCTTATGTTTTATCTTTAACTTACCTTTCGCTGATGTTATATTTACGTGTATAACAAGGTCATTGCTAATCTTTATTTCCTTGATTAAGTATTTCTTATTTCGAGACGCACCAACCATAGACATAATTCGAACTATCATGAATAACAACCTTTTTGACTATGTCCCAGGATCAATCTAGTCGATCCTGCGAGTAACCAAATCATATTTATTATAGTTTGGAAGACTAGCGGTTGTTTACCGGAAATCACCGTAAACAAATTGGCACGCCCAGTGGGACAGTGTCAAGCAGATTGTTATTAATCGATTGTTTTGTTTTGTTTAGAAAATATCAAGACCTTGTATGAACCTTAGGAACGGTAAATTAACAAACAGTGCACAACCGATTCCCAAACGAAGGTACAACAAGAAAATGGTCGTTACGACCAGTGCAGGGGGAGATCAAGATCCCCCACAAGGGTCAGGAACAGGAGCGGCAAATTCTATGCATGTTTCGACTTCTACTCAAGGAGCGCAGGATATACCGGGTCCGACTGGATCGAGACCTATGGATAGTTCCCAGGCTATACCTGAAAATAATGCAGCAACGACAGGGACTATTCCAGTTTCAGTGTCGACTACCGCGCCTCCATCCTCAAGTGCGAGCGAAATGCAACTTGCCTCGACAAATGCTGCAAATCAGTTATTTACCCCAGGATCATCCGCATTCGAGTGGAGACCAAACAGTCAATATGGAATGCCATATCCATACATGACAGGTACACGAGGAGCAGAACCTACATACACTACAACTAACCCAGCAACGTTTTCGCCAAATGCTGGTTCACTGGGTCGAAGCGCACAAAACACTGGCTTCTCTGCCCAAATACCCAATTTTACCACAAGCAATCAAGCAGCATTCCGACAAGAGATGGACGCAAGTAACCACGATATGTTAGGAATCCTGGCCAAAGAATTAGCGTCAATCTTAAATCCATTAGCAACCAATATTGCTAATACTAATCGGGAGAATGTGGAAACTTTTCAAAAAAATATCTTCCCAAATGAATCGAATGGCAGAATTCTTGGGAGTTCAACAACCCAAGCGGAGAAATAACCAATCCTCTTATCGAGAAGGCGATCCCATTCTAGAACGTATCCAAAATGCGGTTCCTCCGCCTGGTGCAACCTCTGCTGGCGTGATTCCTCCACAAAGAACAACAATGGTCGAAAGGAATCGGGTAATAGACTTAGAGGCTTCAAATCAAAGAAATGTTCCCGTCCAGCAAGAGTTTGAGGAGGAAAGACCCAGATTAAGGGTAATAGGTAGGAACGAACACCCAGACGAAGTAGCTCAGAGAGTCAGGAGAGAAAACCTGGCTACAGAGAATAACCTAACTGCCATGATAGAGAGAGTTATGGCCAATAATGGCCTTAGTACTGGACTTCGACGTCCAAATTATACATCCCCCATAGCGGATTATATTATGCAAACAGAATTACCAAGAGGGACCAAAGTACCCAAATTCACAAAGTTTTCAGGGGACACTAGTGAATCAACGGTGGAACATATTTCCAGGTATCTGACAGAAGCAGGAGATTTAGCAGGGAATGAGGATTTAAGGATTAAATACTTCCCTAGTTCGCTGACAAAAAATGCTTTTGTTTGGTTCACTACCTTACCCCCAAATTCGATAGATGCTTGGGCAAACTTGGAAAGATTATTCCATGAACAATTCTACATGGGTCAAACCAAGATAAGTCTGAAAGAATTGGCTAGCATCAAGAGGAAGTTCACAGAACCTATAGATGAGTATCTAAACAGGTTCCGTTTGTTAAAATCAAGATGTTTCACGACTGTCCCAGAGCATGAACTAGTCGAAATGGCTGCTGGTGGTTTAGATTATTCAATTAGAAAGAAACTGGATACTCAATATCTAAGGGATATGGCCCAGTTGGCAGATAGGGTTCGACAGGTCGAACGCTTAAAAGCAGAAAAGGCTAGGGCAAACAAGGGCTACAAGAAAGAAAGGGTAGCGTACGTCGAAGCAGAAGACGTTGACAGCGAATCTTTCAAAGACTCATACAGTGTAGAAAAGGTCGAAGTAGATCTAGCCGAACTAAAAGAAGCACCGCCTTATGCTTGCAAATTACTTACCCCTGCCAATGGAAAAAATCCAGTAGAGAATGATAAGAGCGATAGATTTCCTAAGAAAACTTATACATTTGATGTCACTAAGCGATAGATTTCCTCAAATCGAGAGATGTACAGGTTGGAGAACTACAAAGGCAAAAATCCTATGTCCAGATCCCAATGGAGAAGACACCAGAGGATGAAGAAGGCTCAAAGAGAATACAAACCTAGGGAAATCGGAGAATCTAGTAGTAACCAAGTCCCAACCCAGGGGGCAAGGTCAAGCAAACCTCCAGTGGAACGCAAATTGTTCGATTCTGAAAATGAGAAAGAAGAGGAAAAGATGCATTCCAGCCCTTGGAAAGAAGATGATAGAATGACAAATGATTTTGACTCTGATGGGGTATCATCTATAAGGCCACATAACATGGTTTTGTCTAACTACGAAGGCAAAATAGGGCAAACCTTGGGAGTTGTCCAAGTAAATCTAACGGTGGGTTCAGTCACGAGGCCAACTATGTTTATGGTCATACCAGCAAAAGCAAATTATAACCTCTTGCTCAGAAGGGAATGGATCCATGGAGTTGCTGTCGTGCCTTCGACAATGCATCAAAGGTTAACCATTTGGAGAGAAGATGGCATAGTAGAGAATATTGAGGGGGATCAGAGTTATTACATGGCTGAAGTTAATCAAGTTAATAAGACTAACTTCGATAGGAACTTGGCAAACATAGGACCTTGCCATGCTGCGGAAGATATATACACCCCAAACAAGAATGCATTGTATTACTTGTCTTTGAACCCAAATGGGTTCCAATGGAATAGGGAAATAATGGACGGCCTAGAAGATACCGCACCAATAGAGCATTATCCAACAATACGGCCAACAGGCTGGGATGACGACGTTGATGATGCCTGAGTCATCATTCTTCGAAAAGATTTCGGCTTATATAGCCGAGAATAAAAGAAAGACGGCTCTCGAAGCCGAATTATCAAACATGTTGGTTAATGCAGGTCTAAGAAAGGAAGAAACGACAGATTCGGGGATACATATGATCCCCCAACCACCTGAAGATCCTGTTCGAGTCGAAGAAATCTCAGGAGAAGATTCGAGTCAAAGGTTAGACGCAATCTACGATGAAGAACCCTTGGGATTCGAGAAGGACCCAATGGCATCAAACATAAAAATGTTAGCCCAATATCACTCGAAGAAGTAAATCTTGGAGACGAGGATCGAAAGAGGATAACATACGTCAGTGCGAAATTAGACCCAACGTCGAAATCAAGAGCTATCAAGTTGTTAAAAGAAAACAAAGATTGTTTTGCTTGGGATTATGACGAGATGCCTGGTTTAGGAAGAGACCTGTTCGAACTAAAGTTGCCAATAAAGGAAGAGAAGAAGCCCATAAAGCAGACTTCTAGAAGGTTCGCGCCAGAGATCCATTCAAAGATTAAAGCAGAGGTCGAAAGGCTTCTACGTTGCAAGTTCATCCAAACTACAAGGTACGTTGAATGGATTGCCATTATTGTACCTGTTATAAAAAAGAATGGTTCATTAAGAGTATGCATAGATTTTTGTGATCTGAATGCAGCAACTCCTAAGGACGAATATCCCATGCCTGTGGCAGAAATGCTAGTAGATTCAGCCGCAGGCTTCGAATACCTAAGTATGTTGGATGGATACTCTGGGTATAATCAGATCTTCATTGTAGAAGAAGACGTGTCTAAAACAACTTTTCGTTGCCCAGGAGCCATAGGCACCTATGAGTGGGTTGTAATGCCTTTCGGTTTAAAGAATGTTGGGGCAACCTATCAAAGAGCAATGAACTATATATTCCATGATTTTATAGAAACATTCATGCAAGTATACATAGATGACATCATTGTGAAATCTGTTTCAGATTACGATCATCTTGATCATCTAAGCCAATCATTCGAAAGAATGAGAAAACATGGCTTAAAGATGAATCCCCTTAAATGTGCTTTCTTTGTGCAGGCTGGAGATTTCCTGGGCTTCGTGGTCCATAAGAAGGGAATAGAAATTAACCAGAATAAAACGAAGGCTATCATGGAAACTAAGCCTCCATCCACGAAGAAAGAACTGCAGTCCTTACTGGGGAAGATAAACTTCTTGAGAAGGTTTATCTCTAATTTGAGTGGACGCACGCAAGCTTTCTCCCCTCTACTTCGACTCAAGCAAGGAAAGTTCGAATGGCGTGCTGAACATCAAGAAGCTTTTGATAAAATCAAGCAATACTTGATCCATCCACCAATTTTGTCTCCCCCAAATGGGAAGAAGCACATGCGCCTGTATATTTCGGCTTCAGATAATACAATAGGTAGTATGTTAGCGCAAGAAGATGAAAATGGCATCGAAAGAGCCATTTATTATATAAGTAGAGTACTCAATGATGCAGAGACTAGGTATAGCGCCATAGAAAAACTCTGCCTTTGTTTATATTTCTCTTGTATCAAACTTAAGTATTATATAAAGCCAGTTGATATTTATGTTTCGTCTCATTGTGATGTTATCAAACATATGCTATCAAAGTCAATATTGCATAGTCGAATTGGCAAATGGGCTTTAGCCCTTACTGAATACTCACTGATATTTCAACCTCTTAAGGCAATGATAGGTCAGATTGTATCAGATTTCATTGTTGACCATGCAGTGGTTGAAAACCCTCAACAATATGTAGACTTAAAGCCTTGGAAGCTATACTTCGATGGTTCGACTCATAGAGAGGGAACTGGTGTTGGAATGTTGATAATTTCTCCTGATGGAATTCCAACAAAGCTCAAGTACAAGATTGAAGGTCCCTTATGCTCCAACAATGAAGCTGAATATGAAGCACTGATTGCTGGACTTGAAGCTTTGTTAGAATGGGGGCAACCAGAGTCGAAATTAAAGGAGACTCTGAACTAGTGATTAAGCAACTAACAAAGGAGTACAAATGCATCAAAGAAAACTTGATCATGTACTTTGTCATAGCAAATAGGTTGCTTAAAAAATTTGAATATGTGGAGTTAAATCACGTCTCAAGGACCAAGAATCAAGAAGCAAACGATCTGGCACAGTTAGCCTCAGGATACAGGGTATCAAAAGAGAAATTAGAGGAACTGATCGAAGTAAGAGGAAAAGCAATGGCTACCAAGCTTTCCCCAAGTGATCTGGAGAATTCACAATTAGGTTTTGCCACCAAAGAAGAGTTTGAAGTATTAAATATAGACTCTTTAGCAGACACAGATTGGAGGAGTCCAATTGTGAACTATCTAAATGATCCTTCGACAGACACGGATAGAAAGGTGAAGTATAGAGCTTTATCATATTTCCTGATGGGGAACGAATTGTTCAAGAAAACTCCTGAGGGAGTCTTGTTGAAATGTCTGGGTGAAGCAGAAGCATATTTGGCTCTCTCAAATGTACACAGTGGAGCATGTGGTGCACATCAAGCGGGGCACAAAATGAAATGGCTTCTGTTTCGATATGGAATGTATTGGCCTTCTATGTTAAAAGACTGCATAGAATTCGCAAAAGGGTTTCAAGAATGCCAAGAGCATGCAGGTATTCAACACGCTCCAGCGAATGAGTTAAGTTCAATAATAAAACCATGGCCTTTCAGAGGCTGGGCACTAGATCTGATTGGAGAAATTCACCCTAAATCCTCTAAGGGTCAAAGATACATACTAGTAGGAATAGACTACTTCACAAAATGGGTCGAAGCGATACCGCTGGCGAATGTGGACCAAGAGGCTGTAATTGAGTTTATTCAGAAACACATCATAAACATATTTGGAATCCCAAAAAGTATAAACACAGATCAAGGATCAGTGTTCACTTGGCGAAAGATGCAAGACTTCGCCAAAGAAATGGGTTTCAAGTTGCTTACTTCTACACCTTACTATGCTCAGGCAAATGGACAGGTCGAAGTAGCGAATAAGATAATAATCGGTCTCATAAAGAAAAATGTAGGAAAAAAGCCTAAGAGTTGGCACAAAACCTTGGACCAAGCGCTTTGGGCTTGTCGAACATCTCCAAAAGAAGCTACAAACACTACGCCTTTCCAACTGACATTTGGACATGACGCAGTACTCCTAGTTGAGATATATTTGCAGTCAGTTCGGATACAAAGACAGGCAGAAATTCCTCCTAACATGTATTGGGAGTTGATGATGAACGAATTAGTAGACTTGGACGAAGACAGACTTCGAGCATTGGAGATGATAAAAAGACAAAAAGAGAGAGTGTCCAGAGCATACAACAAAAAGGTGAAAGGTAAAACGTTTATCAATAATGACTTAGTTTGGAAAGTTATTTTACCTATAGATCGAAAGAATCAAACACTTGGTAAATGGTCCCCACACTGGGAGGGACCCTTACGAGATAGAAGAGTTAGCAGAAGATCGCAGGATCCTAAGAGTAAACGGGAAGTATCTGAAGAGATACAAACCAAGCATGCACGAAGTAAAGATTGCAAAAACGTAGATATTGAGGTATACCACGTAAGCCAAAATGGTTTAACTAACACCAAAATGGCTTTGTGTTCAAACAAACGTGTATGGCAAATAAAGTAAGAAGACAAAGAAACTTCAAAATATTTTCCATTAATATCAAAGGAGTACATTCATTACAGAAAAGGTGGTTCCCAAAACATTGAAGGTTACTGTAATACGGTGAACTGACTTTTTAATAATCGGAATGTCGCGGTAAGCAAGAGTCGCCACCGACTTTTATTTTATCCAAACTAAATCAGAAAGGCAAAAAGAAACAGAAAAAACCTTTTTTAAAGAAATCTAAGTTCGGGGGGTAATTTATGCAAAGGGAAGGTGTAAGGCACCCTTTGCATCCATGGTTTTCCATGGGCTCTTAATTGCTTTGCTTGCTCGTTTGTTTAGAAAATGTAGATGAAAGAGATAGGGACTTTAGCTTGTGAATAAGCGTTGCCCTTTTGAAAAATTATGAGAAAGAATATAATAAAAAGGTTTGAGCATTGCAAGGCAATTAGGGGCAATTACCTTAAACTCAGATGATAGGTCTCTTTTTTTCCTTTCAGAATGAAAGGGTCTATCCTTGCCATAAAGAGGGCAGGAAGCCTTTCGTTTGGAGGTTGAAGGGTCATCGAAGCATCCTTTGCCATAAGACTATCCCATGCCATAGAAGGGCAGGTAGTCTAAGGCAAGGATCAGAATAAGCCATTTTCGTAGGCAGCCAGAAGATACCTCAGCCTTTTCGTAGGCAACATCCGAGGGTCTAGGTCATTTGTGTATCGAAGGCAGCATCATTAGGGTCGTGACCTTTTTATCGAGGCAGCATGGCTGAGGTATCCTCGTATTCGAGGGACATGGCTTATTCTGCAAAAAAACACAAAGGCAACAGGCAACAAGGCAACAAGGCAACAGAGAGGGTTACCCAAAAGCGTGCGTGTGTGCACCAATCACGTGATTATGTTCAGTTATGTTATCTTATAAAATTACGTGATGCTAATTCAATTAATAAGTTGCACTCCCTATAATTACTAACCACACAATAATATAACAATAATAATGGGGAAGGGAAATTGTAACCAGCGGAGGAGAGGGGAATTGAAACCAGCGGGATATAAAAATAAAAGGCAAAAGGTTTAACACAAGTAATAATTTGTGAATAGGGTTTAGGGTTACCAATACTCGTAGCTTTGGCAGTTGACAAACCCTGAAAATTGGAAAAGAAAGAATAAACAGAGGGGTGAGTGCATTATCGGTTCGGAGGCAAATGAGGTTAACCTTAATAAAATAAAAGATAAATAAATTAATAATGAATGATAAATAATACTTAGCTTTGATTTGGATTTGATCTGATATGGTTGGTTAGAGTCGGAGGAAACCTCGGGGGTAACCCTGAAAAGACAAAGCAGAAAGAGAGGGAGTGAATGTATGCACAGTTCAGAAATATAAGGACAAACCCTAAAATTAAAAAGGAAACAGAATAGACATCGAATAAATAAAATACTTAGCTTTTATATTTTGATCGGGCGTGTTATCGGAGTGAACCATGTTGATAACCCTGAAAGGCAAGGCACAAAAAGATTTTTAGTGTATGAATGAACTAAAGACAAACCTCACAAACCTTCATCAAGGCACATGTTAACCCTGATTAATAGAATAATAAACTAATCGAAGTAATATCAAGGTTACGGAGAAAAATCGAGAGTTCGAATCAATATATGTCAATTAAATAATTATTGGATGTAATCCTAATTATTTAATTGATAAAAAAAAAGTTTATTTGAAGATAATATCGAATTTTAAATGACAATAAAACACTTACGAATAAAATTATGAAAACTCGTACTTGCGACAAAATAAATAATTGTAAAATTATTATAAAGGAAATTAAGTTATAAAATAAAAGTAATTAAATAATTAAAATAGTAAGGAAAACAAAAACAAAAGAAATATAATTAAAATAAAAAAAAAATTAGAAAAAAGACTTAGCTGATCCTGCATGGATGACCTCTGAAGGTGCGTGATGCTCCTGCGTTCCGCATGCGTTGGATCCTGGGTAGAGATGCATCCGATGGCCAGGCATGAAGGAAGCATCACGCTCATGTGGGCTGGCGTGTACATGATCTGTCAGTTGAGAATTGGTAGGAAAAATAATGGCGAGAGTGAGAGTCGAACTCGCGTCCCCAACATTACCAACGCTAGTGCATCACCATCCCTGCCATGTTCACGTATTGAATATCAAATGCAACTAATTTTATATATCAAAACAAAATATTCAGAAAATCAATTGAAGCCACGCGCGCCCTTCTTTCTCCTTCTTCTTCGTTCAATCATTCTGCAGAGTCTTTTTAGACTCAGTTTTATACCCCTGCAAAAATCAAATTTCAACAAACATGGATGATAAACAAAAACCGAAGTCACGGTCTGACTCGAAATCAATCCCTGAGCATAGTGGTAACACTAATTTGGCCTAATTCCTCCTGAATACAGAATTCCCCAAAATCAATCTCTAAACCCTAACCATGGTGGTATACTTATCCTGCAACAAAACTTCAATCAAATAACCCAGATAGCTTGCAAACGACCTTATAAACACAATTATATATTCAAAAACGGTTTATGATGCGCCCATGAATGGATACGAGTTTGAAATTTTTTTATACGAAAACGTAAATACAGAGGTACGCTTCAACGTCTTTTGGTTGATGATGAGGGATGATAAACGTTCCGGAGACACCAAGGATTTGATTAGGCTGCGTGGGCTGTTCTAAATCGATTTAAAACTTGATCCAATTTCTCTTCTTGATTCACGATTTGACAAGTTTGGAACCTGGTTTTTTGTTTGCAGACAATCCTTGTGAAAAAATTCCTCCTCTTTCTGAGCGTAATTCTTGTGTATATATATGGCAGGGTTTTCTAGGTTTCAAGGATATGGGCTTTCCAAAATATTAGATGGGCTTTATAACATTAGTAAGAAAATAATACAACTAAAGAATGCAAAAAGGATTTTAATAATTTTAATTAAGAATTCAACTTAATTGAATTAAAAATTAAATTTAATAAAATCATGCAAGATTTAATAAAATTGTAAAATGACATATGAAGTGAATATATATTATTATTATTTTTTTTATTTTTTGGAATGAATGCAAAGATATGCATATTCAGTAGAAGTAAACTCAGGAGGGCAAATTTTGGGGTATGACAGCTGCCCCTGTTCAATTATCTTAAACCTGAAGATGTAGAGTGGTTTGTGCGCCAGTCGGAGTCTGAAGGTGGAAGATGATTGAACACTAGAATACCAAGAAATTTGCCCTATTTGAAGTAGGGACTTTTGTCGGAGATGGGCTTGTAGATGCCATCTGATAGTTGTTGGAGTATAGATTGTTACGCAATTTCTGCTTTTGCTGTCTTCCCTCTTTTGAATGTTGAGGAACCGTCAAAGGTATCGACTCAAATCTGTGTTGGGTTATTTAAGGAACCGTCAAAGGTATCGACTTAAATTCGAAGCATATTGTTGAGGCACCGTCAAAGGTATCGACTCAGATATGCGGATAGATTGTATAAGGAACCGTCAAAGGTGTCGACTTATATCTGAAGTATGTCGTTAAGGAACCGTCAAAGGTGTCGACTTAACTCTTGATGTGGGTTGTTAAGGAACCGTCAAAGGTATCGACTTAACTCTGAAGCATATCATTGAGGCACCGTCAAAGGTATCGACTCAGATATGTAGATAGATTGTATAAGGAACCGTCAAAGGTGTCGACTTATATCTGAAGTGTGTTGTTAAGGAACCGTCAAAGGTGTCGACTTAACTCTTGATGTACCGTCAAAGGTGTCGACTTAATACTTGAGAATAGATTGTTAAGGAACCGTCAAAGGTGTCGACTTAACTCTTGTAAATGGAGATAGTGGTATCCTGAAAAGTAGAGGTTAGTTTTCTTTATGCCATGTCATGATGCATGCAATGTGTTTGTGTGACGGGATTCTCAAAATAAATGAGGACCTCGTATGTTATCTATGCAATTGTCGCGCTGTTTTATGTATTATGTATGAACGTGTATGCAATTGTATGAATATGTTTATGACATGTGATATGTGAATATGATTCATGTTGTCTTGATTGAGAAAATAAATCTCTGTATCTTTGAAGATGTTCAGCTGGGGATTTACGGTTTCTGCTTGGGGATGATCAGTAATTTGATGTACCCTGATTTAGAGATATAAATGGACCATGTTGAAGAAAAGCAACTTGTTGGAGAAATAATAGTGTCGAAGATGTAAACTCTGTTGGGGAGTCATGTCTTTGTCGGGACGAGCACATTTGAAGATATCTTCTTAATGATTACCCTGAGGGGATATGATCTTCTGGCTCTGTAGGGAGATGTGGGTGTCTTGAAAGTTGCCCCCAGTATCATAGTTATTTACTACTCGATTCAGGACACGCTACTGAGTATTGATCGAAATGTTGAACTGGACTTGCATAGATTTGCCCCTGCTAGTAGGAACTTTGGAAAGATTCGCCTTGCGAGGGCTTTATGAGATGTACACTATGGGCGATATGCCCCCAGTAATCATAGGCTCAAGACAGTGTCCCATGTTGATTGGGGACTAGCTTTAGATATACTTGGATGTATGCCCCTGATTGTTCGAGCATCCATGAGAGATTCTCGGAATCTTGACTTGATTGCCCCAGATTGATCGGGAAATAGTTTGAAGTCCACTTGGGATGAATGCCTTTGACTTTTGGCATTTTGAGAGGTTCTTCGAATCTTGACTTGATTGCCCCGGATTGATTGGGCAAAACATGTCATGCCCCTTGTATACGTAAGAGACATGGCTTCTTGGAGTGATTTTGTTTGTCGGGATAACTTTCAGTCATTAGCCCTACCCTGTGCAAATTTATTCTGATGCTAACATTTGAAATTATGTAGCAGAATATGTTTAATAATGAATTCATGCAATGCATACGTTTGTCTTGAGTTTTAAAAAAACATTAAAACAAGAGATGTAAAAGCGTGATATTTGTAAAACATGCTATCTTTTGTAGAAGCGAAATATCCACTCAGCATTTTAGTAAACCTTAAGGAGTCGGGATACCTTTTTGGTGACAGTATGCTTTCGAACTAACCATGCTTCAGTTAGGACTTTCAAGGGTTGTAACGTGGCTTGGTTCACGGTTTTAAGAAACAAAAGATAAAGGCTCAAAGTTTATTTATACCCATCCCCTTCTTCGTGATGTTCTTCATTCCTAAGCTCAGTTGGTTCAGCTTATGCATTCAGGTTCCAAGAGACTTTTGGATTTGCGCCTTTGATAATGTTGATGGTTCGCAAACAAGGAGAACTTTTGAGATGGCAGTCACTTTTTCCTTTTGGTAGTCACAACTTTGAGTTGTTCAAGAATTTATTGACTTCTCTCTTTTTTCATCTTTTTGATATCCCTAACTTTTGCCTGAACTGTCTATTTTGAGCTTACAGTCAGCGGGATGCCTTGATTTTTGCCTAAGTCACCTTTTTGATTTTTGACTTAGCAGGCTTTTCTTTGTATATATGTTTTTTCATTTTTTTTTTGAAAGATATTGACTGCCTTTGCTTGATGATTGATGAACCATCATTGGCTTCTGATTGACATCTCCAACACTTCTTGTATGTGTGCGGATGATCGCTTGTGATTGAAACCTTTGTTGTAAGGTGTATTGAAAGATTCTCTTAAAATAGAATGCACAGCCAAATTAACTGAGAACTACCCTGCCCCAGGTTATGATTAAGGTTTTGAAATTTCAAGAAATAAAACTCCTACGCCTTAGGCTCAAAGGGGTTGACGAGGGATTAGCATCCTTATATCTCCACTGTTTAGGAATTGAACAAATGTCTGTACATCTTCAGCATAGTCCGCTCAAAAGCATACTGTATGAGGTTGCGGTATCGTTTTCGTCATCCTCCCTCAAAAGGTATACAGCTTTAGCAAGAGTTGAGTAGACACAAAACATATGCAAAGTAAATACGCAATTTAAAATGAGTGATAACGAAATAATGTATTCACGACAAACATATGCAATGCACTGATGATAATTATTAAAACAGATAATGTCTATCATGATTCGAATGTTTAAACAAACAGAATAGAAATTGCAAATGAAAGTAAAGCTAATGATTAAAAGGTCATCCACTTCAGACATTAGTTAGTCTTGTCGTGACTAGGCATAGGAGCGGTGATCACAAAAGGAGTTCTCAGATTGTTGAATTCAATTTCTCCAGCATCGATCATGTCTTGAATCTTGTTTTTCAATGACCAACAGCTATTTGTATCATGACCAGGACTATCAGAGTGATATGCACACCTCACATTAGGATTATAGCTACGAGCAGAAGTACTAGGATTCTTAGGGGGATCCTTTAAAGTGATCAACTCCGACTTTAGTAGGTGTTGTAATGCTAGAGCCAATGACATATTGATCTTTGTGAATTGGCACTTAGGTACATCTGGCTCGCGTCGTTGTTGTGGAACTGGTGTAGAGATCAAAATTGTCCCCACAGATTGGTTTTGTTCATTGCGACCTTTCCGGTTGTGCTCAGCATTAGTCAGGTGAGGTTCGGGTCATACATTTAGACCATATGTGATAGAGGAAGTCAGAGCAAATAGACCATATATATTGAGGGACATCAGAACTAGTCGTACATTTAGACCTTATCTGTTGAAGGATGTCAGAACGAGTTACTCATTAAACTATATCTGCAGAGGAATGTCAGAACGAGTCATACATTGGACCATATCTGAGGAGGAATATCAGAATGATCCATACATTAGACCATATCTGAAGAGGATTAGCAGAACGAGTCGTACATTAGACCATATCTGTTGAGGAATAGCAGAACGAGTCGTACATTAGACCATATCTGTTGGAATGTCAGAACGAGTCATACATTGGACCATATCTGAGGAGGAATATCAGAATGATCCATACATTAGACCATATCTGAAGAGGATTAGCAGAACGAGTCGTACATTAGACCATATCTGTTGAGGAATAGCAGAACGAGTCGTACATTAGACCATATCTGTTGGAATGTCAGAACGAGTCATACATTGGACCATATCTGAGGAAGGATATCAGAACGAGTTTATTCATTAAACCATATCTGAAGGAGAATACCAGAACGAGTCATACATTAAACCATATCTGATGAATAATGCCAGAACGAGTCATACATTTAGACCATATCTGACTGGAAATACCGGAACGGGTCGTACATTAGACCATATCTGATAGATAATGCTTGCTTGTTAGAGTCGATGAGTTTTTTGACGAAGTTTTGGAATGTAGAAGGGCTTGTCAGAATGAATCTCCAGCTCGATTATATCTGAGAGGAATGATTGTCGAGGCGGAACCTGAAAACAAAGTTAGAAATATGCAATGTCATGAATGCAAATGAAATGTTTTCAAGGATCTTTAAGGAATTTAGATAGCAACATTGGAAAGTGATTTGGTCGCATCTTTGTCTGAAGAAATCTGAACTTTGTCTTTGAACGTCTTTCTTTGAGAATCAAGCTCACCATATCGAGTGGGTCATCGCCTCTGATTCGAGATACTTCTGAATTTGAAAGTATATGGCTAGAGGAAAATAAATCCTCTTGCCCCTTGATAGGTAATGTGTCTCTGAATTGGAAGGTATGCGGCCAGAGGAAAATAAATCCTCTTGCCCCTTGATTTGAAATTCGGTCCTTGATAAGAGTACCTAAAATTGTGCGCCCTAAATCTCTAAGATCCTTGAAAGGGTTAGTTGATCATCTTATGCTTATGA
Organism: Vicia villosa; assembly: GCF_029867415.1. Lineage (NCBI taxonomy): Eukaryota > Viridiplantae > Streptophyta > Magnoliopsida > Fabales > Fabaceae > Vicia > Vicia villosa. Next base: position 146,056,365 of record NC_081181.1, read on the forward strand.
TGTCATGATGTCATGATGTTATGCAAATGCAGTTCATTAGTCATGGTGTGAGATAGTAAGGACAAACAAGTCCTTTCAATAAAACCTGCGAGGAAATGAAGGTTAGTAGTAAACACGAACAAGTCACACAAGTCACACAATTTTTGGCTTAAGGCTTGCATGGAGTCTGATCGGGTGTCCTTCCCAAGGATATTTCTATGGATAAGGAGATTTCAGCAACGGGTTCTACCAAGTGACTCAGAATTGTCAGCCCTCCTAAAGCACCCTTGAACATGATACATACATACCATGCAATGATACTTTGAGAAAGAACCTATCTGAGTTGTAGTATCGGGTAGCGACTATGCTCTCAACATACATCAAGAGTAGTCCCCCCACTACGTTCCTAAAAGTCAGGATGGGTTAAAGGCAACTAAAGGTCCTTAAGCTCCGACTCACCCACAGACATCGGCACGAACCTCCCTCATACAAGAGAAGCATGCAAACACCCATGGAGGCCTAACTTAAGCGTGAACTCTCATATTGACCAATCCCAAGCATACACAAGGGAGGTCGCCATGACTATGCCACTTCCTATCTTAGATGTACTTGAATCCGGGAATAGGATTCGTCCTTCAGTTAATTCCCAAAACGCCCCTGAAAAATAAAACAAACAAAGCAAACAATTTAAAATGAATCCTAAACTTTTAAGGTAACCCCTCTTAATCGAAATTTCCCCAGCAGAGTCGCCAGTTCTGTAATACGGTGAACTGACTTTTTAATAATCGGAATGTCGCGGTAAGCAAGAGTCGCCACCGACTTTTATTTTATCCAAACTAAATCAGAAAGGCAAAAAGAAACAGAAAAAACCTTTTTTAAAGAAATCTAAGTTCGGGGGGTAATTTATGCAAAGGGAAGGTGTAAGGCACCCTTTGCATCCATGGTTTTCCATGGGCTCTTAATTGCTTTGCTTGCTCGTTTGTTTAGAAAATGTAGATGAAAGAGATAGGGACTTTAGCTTGTGAATAAGCGTTGCCCTTTTGAAAAATTATGAGAAAGAATATAATAAAAAGGTTTGAGCATTGCAAGGCAATTAGGGGCAATTACCTTAAACTCAGATGATAGGTCTCTTTTTTTCCTTTCAGAATGAAAGGGTCTATCCTTGCCATAAAGAGGGCAGGAAGCCTTTCGTTTGGAGGTTGAAGGGTCATCGAAGCATCCTTTGCCATAAGACTATCCCATGCCATAGAAGGGCAGGTAGTCTAAGGCAAGGATCAGAATAAGCCATTTTCGTAGGCAGCCAGAAGATACCTCAGCCTTTTCGTAGGCAACATCCGAGGGTCTAGGTCATTTGTGTATCGAAGGCAGCATCATTAGGGTCGTGACCTTTTTATCGAGGCAGCATGGCTGAGGTATCCTCGTATTCGAGGGACATGGCTTATTCTGCAAAAAAACACAAAGGCAACAGGCAACAAGGCAACAAGGCAACAGAGAGGGTTACCCAAAAGCGTGCGTGTGTGCACCAATCACGTGATTATGTTCAGTTATGTTATCTTATAAAATTACGTGATGCTAATTCAATTAATAAGTTGCACTCCCTATAATTACTAACCACACAATAATATAACAATAATAATGGGGAAGGGAAATTGTAACCAGCGGAGGAGAGGGGAATTGAAACCAGCGGGATATAAAAATAAAAGGCAAAAGGTTTAACACAAGTAATAATTTGTGAATAGGGTTTAGGGTTACCAATACTCGTAGCTTTGGCAGTTGACAAACCCTGAAAATTGGAAAAGAAAGAATAAACAGAGGGGTGAGTGCATTATCGGTTCGGAGGCAAATGAGGTTAACCTTAATAAAATAAAAGATAAATAAATTAATAATGAATGATAAATAATACTTAGCTTTGATTTGGATTTGATCTGATATGGTTGGTTAGAGTCGGAGGAAACCTCGGGGGTAACCCTGAAAAGACAAAGCAGAAAGAGAGGGAGTGAATGTATGCACAGTTCAGAAATATAAGGACAAACCCTAAAATTAAAAAGGAAACAGAATAGACATCGAATAAATAAAATACTTAGCTTTTATATTTTGATCGGGCGTGTTATCGGAGTGAACCATGTTGATAACCCTGAAAGGCAAGGCACAAAAAGATTTTTAGTGTATGAATGAACTAAAGACAAACCTCACAAACCTTCATCAAGGCACATGTTAACCCTGATTAATAGAATAATAAACTAATCGAAGTAATATCAAGGTTACGGAGAAAAATCGAGAGTTCGAATCAATATATGTCAATTAAATAATTATTGGATGTAATCCTAATTATTTAATTGATAAAAAAAAAGTTTATTTGAAGATAATATCGAATTTTAAATGACAATAAAACACTTACGAATAAAATTATGAAAACTCGTACTTGTGACAAAATAAATAATTGTAAAATTATTATAAAGGAAATTAAGTTATAAAATAAAAGTAATTAAATAATTAAAATAGTAAGGAAAACAAAAACAAAAGAAATATAATTAAAATAAAAAAAAAATTAGAAAAAAGACTTAGCTGATCCTGCATGGATGACCTCTGAAGGTGCGTGATGCTCCTGCGTTCCGCATGCGTTGGATCCTGGGTAGAGATGCATCCGATGGCCAGGCATGAAGGAAGCATCACGCTCATGTGGGCTGGCGTGTACATGATCTGTCAGTTGAGAATTGGTAGGAAAAATAATGGCGAGAGTGAGAGTCGAACTCGCGTCCCCAACATTACCAACGCTAGTGCATCACCATCCCTGCCATGTTCACGTATTGAATATCAAATGCAACTAATTTTATATATCAAAACAAAATATTCAGAAAATCAATTGAAGCCACGCGCGCCCTTCTTTCTCCTTCTTCTTCGTTCAATCATTCTGCAGAGTCTTTTTAGACTCAGTTTTATACCCCTGCAAAAATCAAATTTCAACAAACATGGATGATAAACAAAAACCGAAGTCACGGTCTGACTCGAAATCAATCCCTGAGCATAGTGGTAACACTAATTTGGCCTAATTCCTCCTGAATACAGAATTCCCCAAAATCAATCTCTAAACCCTAACCATGGTGGTATACTTATCCTGCAACAAAACTTCAATCAAATAACCCAGATAGCTTGCAAACGACCTTATAAACACAATTATATATTCAAAAACGGTTTATGATGCGCCCATGAATGGATACGAGTTTGAAATTTTTTGATACGAAAACGTAAATACAGAGGTACGCTTCAACGTCTTTTGGTTGATGATGAGGGATGATAAACGTTCCGGAGACACCAAGGATTTGATTAGGCTGCGTGGGCTGTTCTAAATCGATTTAAAACTTGATCCAATTTCTCTTCTTGATTCACGATTTGACAAGTTTGGAACCTGGTTTTTTGTTTGCAGACAATCCTTGTGAAAAAATTCCTCCTCTTTCTGAGCGTAATTCTTGTGTATATATATGGCAGGGTTTTCTAGGTTTCAAGGATATGGGCTTTCCAAAATATTAGATGGGCTTTATAACATTAGTAAGAAAATAATACAACTAAAGAATGCAAAAAGGATTTTAATAATTTTAATTAAGAATTCAACTTAATTGAATTAAAAATTAAATTTAATAAAATCATGCAAGATTTAATAAAATTGTAAAATGACATATGAAGTGAATATATATTATTATTATTTTTTTTTATTTTTTGGAATGAATGCAAAGATATGCATATTCAGTAGAAGTAAACTCAGGAGGGCAAATTTTGGGGTATGACAGTTACAAAATCCAAAACATAAAAACCTAAAACAAACCACCTCCTAGTTGATCCTTTGATCTAAACCCTCTAGGGGCAACATGGGCAAGCTTTCTGCCTCGAACATGTCCATGGATCCAGAGTTACGCATCCTCCTTAATATTCCCTTTTTAAGGAATATGTAAGATAAGAGCCTTCCATATGGAAGACACGTTACGACCCCTTGACGAGCAGCAGCCATAGAAACTGCTTCAACAAGCCCTTTGAAAATCATTAAAGGGAAGTTGATTTTCTTCCCACGGAGGGCACAAAGGATAAATTCCAAATCCTCCACCATGATGCTGTTTTGATCATGGTTTCGTGGATGAAAGTTGCTCACGAGAAGTTGATGCCAAACCCTAATGACCTTGGCGCTGAAAGGATCGTTATCCATAAGAGTCCTCAACAGAAGATGAGTAGTCATGTTGAAGCTATTGTCATCAAAAGTCTCACCAGAGTTATTGCATCTCATCAGGTTAGAGATGGTGGAGGGAGTGATTCTAATATGGGAACTTCGAACCTCAGAGACTATAGTGGTTCTGGCTTCCGGATCTATGCGTAGAGACGCAAACATCCAAAAGTCTGCTAACATGTTGGGATAAACAGGTCCCTCTAGGATTTCATAGTTGAAATCAAGTTCTTGGTTAGCAAAAAGGGCACTGATGCTTATGAAGTTTTCCTCAAGTTCTTCTTCAGAGAGTTTGAACTCCTTTTTTATGCAAGCCCTAATGTTATTGTATGTGAGGGGTAGTGCCATGTGGAGAAGAGAAGTTTGAAAAGGGTTTTTCTGACTCTGTGTTTGAGAGAATGCAAGAAGAGAAACGAAGTTTTGGACAAGAATTTTGAAGCCAGACATGAAGAAAGAAGTATAATGCTAATCCTTTATATAGACCTGGGGCAATAAAGGAACAGTTCAATTTTAATGATTGATTAGACTGCGTTTGGTATTCCAAAGAGAAGTTATGGCTTCCGCCGTTTCCCGCCCTTGGAAGTTGAGATGTAATCATGAATAACTGGTGCACGCACGTCTCAAAGAGACGTTTTGAAGAAAGTGACGTCATCACTTAATGATGGTTACGGCTAAGGGAGTAGAAACGTCAAGTCTAGTCTAAAAGGTTTGCGAAGGATAGTCAGGTCACGTGCTTACATTTATTAAGATTACTGTGGCAATAAAAATATATTTTGGCAAGCTTTGAAGAATTGCTAGAGTGCTACTCATGACTATTGCAAAATGAAATAAGTGGGTAAATTGACAGACAAAAGTTGCACATATATAGATATTCCTGGAGGAATGTGATTAAAAAACAAAATAAGTGCGCATTACAAAAAGAGAGTACAAGGTTCGAAGCAACTAATTAAAATCCCTAGGAAGATTATCTTTTATCTTCGAATACTGAGTTTCCCATGAAGACATACGAAGATCAAGCAATGCCCGTTGTCTCTTTAGTTCTTCAATTTCTGGCACTAGCTTATGTGCAGCCTCGAAGTGTTGGATCCCTGACTGCGCCACTTCAGTTAATTCCTGCTGATTGGTTTGCTGAATTGTTGCCTGACGAGATTCAGCTTCTTTTATCTTCTCTTCGAGCTTAGTAATTTCCTGCTTCCAGGATTTGATATTCTGCTCACATTCGTCATACTCTTTTTGTTTCTCTGAGCATTTAAGCTTAAGGGCGTCACCCTTTTTGGTTGCATCAATAGCAGCTTTCCAAGAAGAACTATGAGAAGCCACCTTTGTAGTAAGTTGTTCATCAACATTTCGCTTTCGAAGAATGTTTGACTGAAGCTGTTCGATCAAAGAACCCAGCAAAACAATCACCTCTGAGACTTCTTTGGAAACCAGAAATAGATCCACCTTCTTCAAAAGTTGGTTTAAGCTATGACATTTGGTAGGGTCCTTACTTAGAACTTCAACAAGGTTGGTTTCAAAGAACTTTTCCTTTATCTGATGAAGAAGACTAGGAATATCATCTTTGTCACCAGACTCCGCTTGAACAGTTGAAGAAGCTTCGAGCCCAAGAGGCGAAATGCTATCAATATTCATCATGGCCTTGAGGAAGTTGAGAGGATCAGTTTGTTTAAGTTGCTCCAATTCTGAAGGGGTAGGCTTCGCTGGGGCAGGCGTCGAAGTAGTTTCAGGAGAAAATATGGTCCCAAAGGATGAAGTCTCGTGAGGACCAAATGTGGCTAATTTGGAAGTTTCCTCCATAGCATCTTGTTCAGATTCAGTATCCTCACTGTCAGTTGGGTGTCCAGCTGCATTGTTACTACCTGAACATTGACGATCTGCTCCCATATTTTCGCTTTTGTGGGTAGGAGGAGAATCATCATTTGAATGGCTTTCTTCAACTGGCATAGTAGGAATAATGGTTGCTAGGGGCTGAGCGTCTTCGACAACTGGCGAAAGCACGTGAGATTTGTCTGCATTGAGTAATTAGAACACATTATGATGGGAAGATTGCAAGAAATCTGTTTGTCATAAGAAAGAACATGCACTTACCTTGGAGATTATCAAGGTCGATGGTGAGGTTGAAGGCTTTGAGATCAGAAGTGGCTGTGCCAACATCATCCTATAATCATAAGGTAAAATGTTAACTTAATTGTTTAAGTTAAAAATTATAGAGATGATTATGTTGTGAAATCCAAATACCTTGGTTGGAATGTTATCTGGACTCGAGTTGTGGCTCTCTACAACGAGGACATTACTAGCGGCTTTCAGGGGTGACTCTTCAGAAGACACTTTATCACTTGGCGAAGTAATCTTCGAAGAACCAGACCCCTTTTCTTTGCCTGAAGGAGTGACAGTCTTCTGTCTTTTCTTGTGTCCTTGCCTGGTGCGAGGAGGAGATTTGTCTTCATCGTCTGAAACAACTGTTTGAGAAGCTTTTCGCTTCGAATGTACCGGAGGTTTCGAAGTCTGGAGAATATAAATTGAACAAAGTAAGTACTATCCACATAAATATATAAGTTGGAATATAAAATGCATATGTACCGTGGGTTTCTTGCCGGTCGTGGTAGAATCACTCCTACTTGTCTTGTTGCTCTTCGAAACTCCAGAATCCTTTTGTACAGCGGCTTCTTTGATCTTTCTCTTTCGAGCAACGGCTGTAGTTGAAACTGGAATCAGTATTTCTGCGAAAAAAAGAAAAGTTAGTCGAAAGTTTTCCAAACCCAAACCTTCAGGTATTGGAGTCAAGACACGAACATGTTCAAGATCTATATGAAGATGTCCTTTGAAAGTATCCAGGGTATGCTTAGTCGGGACCACTCGTTCAGCGCGTTTTTAGTGCTTTCCTGAAGAATTTTAAAAGCGTTCCCACACACAAACCAGTCTGGGAAAGGAGGGCTTAAAGCCACACCAAAATCAGCACTTGGCAGTGGAGGGAATTTTGGAGGATTAAGTTTGAAAGCCACTTCATAACGCAGTTTTGGTCGAACAGACGAGGGGAGTTTCAACTTATCCAGTTTAACAGAAAAATTTTCGCGTAAAATGACTGCAGCTTCACGATGTCATACCCCAAAATTTGCCCATACTATTTCTCTTATACAAAGTCAAATTAGTACATAAAGCTCCAGGACACACTCTCCTATGCAAGGCTCTGAAACTAGGGTTTGGTCTACTCAAAGGGAAATCAATGAATCAATGACTCCAAGGCATCTCATATGGCTCAATATATATCACATCATCTCCATGACAAGTATCAAGCCTCATCTCATAGAATTGGTCACTCAATTGTTCAGAAAGTCAACAGTCGACTAGGTTAACCTAAAAGTCAACTGTGGTCAAAGTAAAGTCAAAACTCCTGATTTTTTGGCAAGATCCTCATAGTGAAGTATCATTCACCATTTGATCAAAAATTAATCATGGTTCATCAAGGAAAGATCAAAAGTCAACAAATCAAAAAGTTTCTAAATTAGGGTTTTGCATAGGAAAAGTCAACTGAACTTTGACCAGCCATAACTTTCACATGGAACATCAGAAATTTCCCATCCAAAGCTCATGTTGAAGGAAATTTGATTCTCTACAAAATTGTCTCATGCCAAGTCCAAAAATGCTTCATTTGAGAGATACGGACCAAAACATTATAGGTCCTTTCCAAAAGTCAACAAAAAGACACTTTTTTCAAAAAGACATAAAATGAGCATGGAAAATAATTTTGATATGAGACCAAAGATACTGGTTAGAGGACTCTCTAAGGTTTCTAAAAAGTCCTAGAACACCTCCATATCCCAAAAATTGAGGGAGATAGGTCTTGTTAAAGTTGGACTATTTTGGAGGGAAAAATGTGAAAGAATTTGAATACTTTTGCAAATAGGCCCAAGTTATTTTGGTTCAATCTTGATCCACAAGTCACCCAAGGCCCCAAGTTCCAATACCACGAATTTTTAACATTTATTTAATTTTATATGAATTTTTTTATTCATTGAAAGTTAATATAAATCAAAAAATTCAAGGGAAAATCAAAGATTTGATTTTTCTCCTAATTACAATCATCACCAATCATCAAAATATTCATTAATTGCTACAAAATTCGTGCAAGAGTTAAATGATGAAAAAATATTGAGTTTGGCCATAATTAGAAATATCTTATTCAAGCTCCAAATCAAATTTCCAAAAAAATTGATTCTCAAGGATTTTCTTCACAATTATCAACCCTAAGCAATCACTACATATACATAAACCACTCCAGATGTTAGGGTTACGAATTTGCAGCCATAGCACACCAAACCCGAGTTCAAAATCCTTCAAAAAACTCAAACTTCAATACTGAGATTCAAGCCGATTCAGGTGTTACAAGCGATCTCAATTCACTCCTTGATCATCACTGAAAGGTTCCCAACCGTTTTCGAGTCACAAATCATCAAGAATCGAGCACTGTAAGTCATTCTTGGCCGTTTCTTAAATTGACTCGATCCTATGTGTTCATGCATCCATTCTTAAATCTAATTGCATATTCATGTTTAGAATGTTTTGTTCATCGTTTCTGGATGATTTGGCGCGTTATTATGTTGTTACGAGCATGATGCCATATTAGGGCATAAAGCTCCAATTTGGGGTTTTTGTAAACAAGCAAAATTAGGTTTAATCAGGTCCATGACTGGATTAGCAAGGCTTAAACGGTTCGTTCCATGTATGTGCGAAAAATTTTCTTGTCGTTTTGGTCCTGTTCGCTATTTTCCACAGGTGTTAAAAGCGAAGCTTTTATAGCGCGTATGGAATAAGCGGTGTAAAAAACGCTAGTTGCAGAAGTTAGATGAAGAAGATGATCACGTGGAGGCGTCCTATTGGCCAGTATATGGCGCGCGTTTTAATTTGAAATAAGGAGATCCCATGTTTTAAGACGCACAGCAGCATGGTGCTCCCTCATCATCATAGCCGTCCGTCTGATTCACTAATGGATCCAACGCTGCCAGGCCTGAAGGCGCATCATACACTTCCCACGCTTGCCACACATGATCAAGATGAGTATTTTCCAATTTTTTATTATTATTATTAATTGCATAACTCTATTATAATTATTTATATATATGTTTATATATCTTTAAATTTTTTTTATATAACAATAATATATGTCCTCTTACTCTAAAAATTTCTTTTATATAATAATTTTATTTATTTATTTATTTATTTTATTTCTTATATTATATTTATATTATTTATTTTATATTAACTATATTTATTTATTTAAATCATTTTAATTAGATTATTTATTTTAGTATTTTCAATAATCCACATATATTTAATTTAAATTCATAAAAATTCATAAAAATTATTTTTACTCTCAATTTAATTTTCTGATCCCGATTTAATTAATTAGGTCGCAAGACCAATAATTAATTAAATCGTTTACATTTTTTATTTAAATTCATACCCTAATCAGGGTTTACGAAGATCATGCCCTACACTGAATGTTTTTATTTCTTTGCCTTGCCTTTTCAGGGTTACCTTTCAACGCTCTCCGACTACGCGCCTGATCAAAAACACGAAGCTAAGTATTCATTTATTTTAAAAGTCTATTTTTGTTTTCTTTGATTTTAGGGTTTGCCCTTATATTTTTTGAACTGTGCATACACTCACTCCTTTCTATGCCTTGCCTTTTTGCCTTTTCAGGGTTAGTCTCAAGGCTCCGCCGACCATATCAGATCAAATTCAAATTACAAAAGCTAAGTACCTTTTTATTTATTTATTCTCAATTTCGTTATCTCTTATTTTTTATTAGGGTCAGCAATGTTCGCCTCTGAACCGATAATGCACTCACCCATCTTTTGTTTGCCATTTTTCCCGCCTTTTCAGGGTTTGTCAATTGCCAAAGATACGCGTATCGGTAACCCTAAACCCTGTCCTTAATTATTACTTGTGTTAAACCTTTTTGTTTTAATTATATCCCGCTGGTTTCAATTCCCCCTTCCTCCGCTGGTTACAATTTCCCTTCCCCGTATTGCTTTAATTATTTGTTTATACTGCTGTGGTTAGTAATTATAGGGAGTGCAAGACTGTAATTAATTTAGAATCACTAATTTATAAGATAAAATAACTGAATATAATCACGTGATTGGTGCACACACGCACACTTTTGGGGTAACCTCTCTGTTGCTTGTTGCCTGTTGCCTTGTTGCCTTGTCGCCTTGTGTTGTTTTGCAGAATAGCCAGTCCCTCGAATACGAGGATACCTTAGCCAGTAGCCTCGATAAAAAGGTCATGCGACCCTAATGATGTTGCCTTCGATACACTAACATGACCTCGACCCTCGGAAGTTGCCTACGAAAAAGGCTGAGGTATCCTCTGGTTGCCTACGGAAAAGGCTATTCTGATCTTTCCCTTAGACTACCTGCCTCTCTATGGCATGGGCCAGTCTTATGGCGAACGATAACTCGATGACCCGTTTACCTCCAAATGAAAGGCTCCCTGCTCTCTATGGCATGGATAGACCCTTTCACCCTGAAAGGCTAAAAGAACTCTTTTTTTCAAATTATAAGGTAATTGCCCCTAATTGCCTTGCTCTGGCTAAAATGTCTTTTATCAACTTTTTCTTAAACAAACACTCTCAAGGCTACGCTCATTTACGAGCTAAAGTCCTTGTTTCTTCATCTTCTATACATTTCTAAACTTTTGGTTTCAAAACGAGCAAAGCAATTAAGAGCCCATGGAAAACCATGGATGCAAAGGGTGCCTTACACCTTCCCTCTACATAATTACCCCCCGAACTCAGTTTTTCTCAAAAAGGTTTTTCTCTGTTCTTTTAGCCTTTCTAACTTAATTTGGATAAAATAAAAGTCGGTGGCGACTCTTGCTTAACCGCGACATTTTCGATATAAAAGTCAGTTCACCGTATTACAGAACTGGCGACTCTGCTGGGGATAAAAATTCGATAAAAGAGGGGTTACCTTAAAAGTTTAGGATTCACTTTAATTGTTTTCTATTGTTTGTTTTGCTTGTTTTAATTTTCAAGGCTGTTTTGGGAATTCTGCTGTGTGAAAGGTCCTACACCCGGATCTAGTGTACCTTAAGTATGTGGCATGAGACCAGGGAAGCTGTACGACATGTATCGTTATGGTTGAACTGGTGGCCACCGTTAGTGCGACGCTTTGGTTTGTCCTGATGGCCCTTGAATCTGATCGAGGAGACATTTGGCTACCGCGTGGTGTCATGAGCACTAATTCGCCTTTAGAACCTTAGTTGAACTTGACTTTGGCTAATAAGAAGTAGCGAGATGGCTGGCTTCGGATTCCTGACTGAAGCCGGTTGATACTCGATGCTACACTCATTGAGATTGGACTCAAGGGATGCTTTTTGCTGGCCGATTGAGTGCTATGTTGAGACAATGCCCACGAGAAAGATCAGGGATATGAGCACCATAGAACCTGGTTACTTTTAGGACAGGTTGAACCAACTAAACGAAAGGAAGAAGGATATATACCTATGAACTTCATGCAAGCCTACCCTTAAGGCAATTGTGTGACTTGCTTGTGTTTTTTATCTACTTGGCATCATGACATCATGGCATATCATATCCACTAACAATTTCAAGGACCAAGAAATTTATATTTGTACTGTTTTGTAGGACATGGCTTTTGCTACTAGGGATTATGTACGACTCAACTTCGTGGGGATACCTTCTGAGCTTAAAGAGCTTGCCTTAGAAGTTCCTGGAGATTCTAAGTTTGCTGAAAGACATGGTTATTTACTCCGACTGGTCACCTCCCAATTTGAAGAAGATATGATGAGAGTCTTATGCCAATTCTTCGATCCCGAGCACCATTGCTTCACTTTTCCAGATTATCAGTTGGTACCTACTGTCATACCCCAAAATTTGCCCTCCCATATTCCATTCACAATAATTCAAAGCTCAAGGTTCAGTCCCAAAGATCACTCACTCCAAAGTCCAAGATGATCCATAGTCAACTGGTTTGACCTAAAAAAGTCAACCATCACCAGAGCATAGTCAAAGCTTCCCAATTTTGGTCAACATCTAGTATGTGAAGTACAACCATCATTTGATCAAAGATTGATCATGATTCCATTAATAGAAACTCAGAGATGAACAAATACACAAAGGTTCAAATTAGGGTTTCTTAGGAGAAAGTCAACCCAACTTTGACTGGGCATAACTTTCACATGGAACATAAAAAATTCCCCACTCAAAGCCTATATTGAAGGAAATTGGATTATCTACAAATTTGTCTCTCACAAGCCAGGGCTAGAAATGATTCATTTGAGAGATACAGTGTAAAAGATTACAGGTCCTTTTCAGGCATCCTCCAAAAGCAGTTTTTTGTCAAAGAGGATATGATCAAGATAAAAGCCCCAAATGAAAAATATGTTCCAAAGTGGCTTGTAGAGGACCTCTTGAGGTTTCCAAAAAGTCTTAGAACTCCCTCATAGCTTAAAAATTGAGTGAGATATGATTGATCAAAGTTGGGTGATTTTTGGAGGCAAAATGTGAAATAAGAAGGTTCAAATTGGATTTCTTGCAAATAGGCCCATACTTTTATGACTTAATCTTGGCCCATAAGTTATCCAAAGCACATGCCACGAATAATATCATTTTTATTTGACTTTATACTATTTTATTTCATTTAAAATTAATTTTTAATGATTTAAATAAGTAGGAAAATCAAATATTTTGGTAGAAAATATATTTTGACTATTTCCAATCAATATTAATGGCTAAATATAATGCAATTTCGTGACAAATTGATTGGAAAGTGATTAGTACAATATTTGGCAAAAAAAAAGAAAGTTTCTATTCAAGAAATAAAAATCAATTTTTCTCAAATGGCAAGATTGGATTCAAGAAGCATTTGGGCTATTTTTCTAACCTAATTCACTCTTCTATAAGTAGTGAAGGCATGGCATAGGATTAGGGGTTGGAAAGTTGGTTCAGAAACGCACGCATAAGAACAAGAAATTTGCAAAAAATTGGAGATTCGGATTCTGAGAATTTAGAGGATCCAACGACTTTTGAAGGGTGTAAAAGCTTCCTTATGGCATTCTGAAGGTGATTGGACACTAGCATAGCATCAACAACCCCAGAATTGTCTCCGATTTGTCAAAGTAAGTCGTTCTGAAACTTGATTCAATTGGCATGATGTGTGCATATTTATGATGTTTTGATTGTGTGTTAAGCTTTGTATGAATGCTATGAACGTTTCCTGAAAGGTAATTTGATTTCTGGGCGCGTTTGGGGTGGCTCACCATTGTTGACCGTGTGAAGCTTTTAGGGCTTCAAATTGGGGTTTTTGTGTAGGGTCAAAATTGGGTTAAAATAAGGGTATGGTTGAGTTCGTATGTTAAAAACTAAGGGTTTAAGGTAGGTGCGAAGCATTTAGATGCAGGCATGTCGTGTTCGCTATTTTTTTTTGTGCATAGGCTACGAAACAAACTTGTAGCGAATCCGTAGCAAAATCGTAGCTGGTTCTGCAGGAATTTACAGACATAGTGGGGAAGACGAGTGCGTGGCATCACGCTATTCGCTGATTCGAATTTCGCGCGCAGGGATTTTATCTTTTTTTATTGTTTCATATATGATGAGCTGGTTGTGTATTCTGAACACACGCGCACGCTGGTTGGGTTGGTAAGCGTGTTTGTTGGTCACTCAAGGGTCCAGGGTTCGATCCCTGGCCCATGCTGTTATTTTTCTTAGATTTCTAATTCTTGATCCTGCGCAGCCACCCCTCTATAGCTCACCATACGACCTCAAGATCTGACCCTCAATTTCCCACTAACCTAGATCTAACACCCCAGATTGAATCCCCATATTATGATCCCTCAAGCCAACCATATTAAATCAAAATCTCTAACTAACTTATTTATTTTAATTAATTTAAATATTTTGGTTAATCACATTTAACATTTATTTGTATAATAATTTATTTTTATAAATAAGTTAATATATATTATAAAATGTTAAATTTCTAATTTATTGATTCGTTTCGATTAAATCCATTAATCGTGATGGGCGATAATCGATTTTCCTAAATAATTATTTAATTAAAATGTAAATAATTTCTATTTAGTTAAATGGTTGCAACTATTTTATTAGTTGTGATGATTAACTTTCCTATTTTTTTTCTAAATTCCAATTTGTTATTATTTGTAATCGTGTTAACCGGTTATGAGGGGTAACAATACAAAATAAAATTCACAAAAAATAATAAAACACAATAATTCATTATTAGTGATAATCGAATCAATCGATTTGAATTGGTAATGGTACAAAACCCCTAATCTTTTGACTATGGTGATCAAACCTATTGATCATCGCGGTTAATTGTGCCAAATCAGGGTTGTACGCCCAGAACATCTAAAACAACTTCAAAACCCTTTTCAAACATCTTTCAAACTTCAAGTTCAAAATACAGATTTTTATCTACGATACGCTATTCAAAGCCTTCAAAACCTTCAAATCAAATTTCAAACCTTAAGGGCGTACAACCCGCTCCCCGAACTATGTTGACTCTGATTCTCCCTAAGGAGATACGTAGGCACTTGGCAACAAGGCGAGTCCCCCTCCCTAAAATCTCAATTTTCCCCTACTCTATATTTTAGCCATAAACCTTTACCTTAGATTCAAAGCCATAGGAAAGGGTTGAGGGTGCCTAACACCTTCCCTCGACCTGAATATAGTATCTTACCCTGATCTCTATACTGCGTAGGGTTTCCTATTCGCCCTTCAGAATAGGTGGCGACTCTTTAAGCTTATAATTTTTAGGCAGCTTGCTACACCTACCTTGGAGGAGTTCTCAGATTTACTTGGTATACCTATCTCTGAACATTTACCCTTTACTGGTTTGGAGAGCACTCCAAAACTTGAGACTATAGCTGCTGCGCTACACCTAAAGAGATCAGACATTGCTTCTAACTGGGACACCAAGAATGGGGTCGAAGGTCTCTCGGCCAAACTCTTATTTGGGAAAGCTCGACAATTTCTGAAAGCCATGAGTTACCATGCTTTTGAAGACGTTTTGGCTTTATTGATATATAGTTTGGTTTTGTTTCCTAATCCTGATCAATTCATTGATGTGCACGCAATCAAGATCTTTTTAACTCACAACCCAGTGCCTACACTACTGGGAGATATTCTACACTCTCTTCACTCTCGTATCATGAAGAAGCGAGGGACTCTTATGTGTTGCACACCCTTGCTAGCTAGGTGGTTCATTTCGCACCTTCCGCGTTCAGTGGTAAGAAACGACCAAAAGATGCAATGGTCTCGAAGAATCATGTCACTTTCTCATTCAGATATCCGTTGACACGTCATATCTCAGGAGTACGTCACTATTATCGATCATTGTGGGAAATTCCCTAATGTGCCTCTCCTTGGAATTAGGGGGGGGTGTCATACCCCAAAATTTGCCCATGTTATTTTTCACACATAAAATCAGAACAAAAGACAAAGCTCCAAAACACACTCTCCTATACAAAAGCTCTGAACCAGGGTTTGATAAATTCGATGGAAAATCATTGAATCAATGGCTCAAGGTGGTTCCATAGGGTCACTAACATCCCAAAGTATCTCCATATAAAGTTTCAAGTCAAACAGAGCAAATTTAGTCCCTCAAATCCTGATTAGGTCAACAGTCGACTCTCAAGGGCAAAACAGTCATTTCAAGTCAATATATAGTCAAAACTCAAGATATTTGGTCAACAACATCCTCATAACCCTAAAATCATCATTTGATCAAGGGTTGATCATGATGAGGCAAGAAAAGATCAGAGAAGTCAAAAGTCAAAAGTTACTATTTTGGGCATGAACTGGAAAAGTCAACCAAACTTTGAAAATTCACCAAATATTCATACTCCATCAGAAAAATTCCCACCAAAGCTCATTTTAAAGGGAATTCACTCCTCTATCCAATGGTCCAAGAATCAGAGCTCATAGGTCAATGGTTTGAGAGATATGGCTTCATACATTATAGGTCCTTTTCAAAAGTCAACAAAAAGACATCTTTTTCAAAAGGACATAAAATGAGAATAGAAAATGATTTTGATATGAGACTAGAAAATGATTTTGATATGAGACCAAAGACACTGGTTAGAGGACTCTCTAAGGTTTCCAAAAAGTCCACAAACTTGAAAAAATATTGAAGTATGAGAAAATGGCATGGTGTACAAAGTTCACCTATTTTCCAAAGGTGTACAAGGAAGAAAAAGCCTAAAACTCAA
Organism: Vicia villosa; assembly: GCF_029867415.1. Classification (NCBI taxonomy): domain Eukaryota; kingdom Viridiplantae; phylum Streptophyta; class Magnoliopsida; order Fabales; family Fabaceae; genus Vicia; species Vicia villosa. The sequence goes on from NC_081181.1 coordinate 146,072,809, forward strand.
AGCATTTCTAAATGGGCTTGCACTTTTTTGTTCTACCCTTATTATAGGCCCATCCACGTGATAAAAACAAAGACCTTTTATTTTTCATAATTTTTATCAATTATTTATGGTTTTAATTCATTTAAATCATGATTTAATTGCATAAAATATGAAAAATAATCAAAGATTTGATTCTTCTCCCAATTCCAATCATCATTAATCATCAAAATACTCACTAATTACTACAAAATTCGTGCAAGGGTTAAATGGTGGAAAAATATTGAGTTTGGCCCTAATTAGAAATATTTCATTCAAGATCCAATCAAATTTTCAAAAGATTGATTCACAAGGATTCTCTTCACAATTATCAACCCTAAATATCCCTCTATATATTCTGACCAAGACCACAGCATAAGGATTGACGAAATTTGCAGCCAAAGAACCCTTACCCGAGCTTGAAGAAACTAAGAAAAACTCGAATTCAATTTTGAAGATTGGAGGCGATTCAACCAATTCTGAGCTTTGCTATATCTTCCTTGAGGATCACTGAGGGTGCCTGGATATCTGCACGCAATCAACAAGTCCGGAGACGCCTCCAAAAACTCACGGTTTGACCAATTTTTGTTCAATTTCAATTTCACTTATTTGTGCATTATAAATAAGATTTGGTTGCATATTCATGTTCATTATAATGTTATGAATGTTCTTGAATGAATTAATTGTTGTTTTGGTAATCGTATGGCAAATTGCCATTGTTAGGGTTTCGTTGCTCTAAAAGGGGGATTCCAATTAGGGGCGATTTCAGGGCAAATCGATGGATTCAATGGATCCACGAGGTTCGTTATGGGTGATACGGATTGTTTTTGTGCGTTTATTAATGGTGGTTTGCAGGTTTGGATGAGGAAGTTTTATAGCCACGCTTGAGAAACCGTAGCCAAAGGTCTGGTTCACTTTCAGAACTCACGAAGAAGACAACTCCTGGGCGCGTTTCATTTTGATTTGAATTTGTTAGCTAATTTTCTTATTTAATGATGAGAAGCGAAATCTTTAACAGCCGCTTGATCCTGGTGTGGTGGTAAGAGCGCTTGCAAGTAACCAAGACGACCTGGGTTCGATCCCAGTGGTCGCGTGTAATTTTTGCATGTTTTCTTGTTCTAATTCCCCTGCAGATCCAATGCGCTTCATCAAAGCAAGATCATCGTAGACTCTCCAATCTCAGACGTTAGATCAAGCGCTCTTCAGATCCAGCGTCTCCAAACATGCGAATGTACCATGCACCTCCAAAGAGCTACCACACCTGATTACTGCGCTAAGTTCCTTCTTTTTTTTCTTTTTTTATTATTATTTTATTTTTCATCTTTATTTCTAAATTGTTGTTATTTTTATTTTTCTTTTCAAATTATAAAACCTTATACTTTTACCTTTTTCAATAATAAATTTTTACTTTTATTTTATTTTTATAAAACCTTTTTAAAAAATCAACAATTTCTTGTTTATAATATTTATTTATAGTTAAATAATTAATTTAGTTTGATAATTTGATTTAAATTAATGTAATCATTTAATTAATTGTTTTAAAATAAATATTAGGGTTAGGATATTTTAATCGAAACTATATTCTCACCGATTTAATTAATTGGGTTGAAAACCAATAATTAATTTATTCTTATTCTATTAATTATGGCTAACTTGTGCCCTAATCAGGGTTTACTAAGATCGTGCGCACACTAACAAGATATTATTTATGTATTTCTTTCAGGGTTAGCAACAAGGCTACACTCCGACTATGCGCCACTTCAAAACTCGAAGCTAAGTACCCTATTTAATTTAAAAATCTATTTTGATTTCTTTTTCGATAATCAGGGTTTGCCTTGCCTTCATTCTCTTCTGCCCTTGCCTCTCAGGGTTAACCCCGAGGCTTCCCGCTAACCATATCAGATCAAATTCGAAAGCCAATTCTCAATGGTCAGAGTCAACGCTTCTGGCAAACCCTTGCCCTCAACCCTGTCAGGCAAAGCTAAGTACTTTCTCTCTATTCTATTTTTAATTTATATTTCTATTTTCTTTTGTGGTTAATGAAGTTTACCCTTGAACTTGATAATGCACTCACTCTCTGCTTTCTGCCTCTTCTTTCTCCTTTTCAGGGTTTGTCAATTGCCAAAGCTACGTTGTTGGTAACCCTAAACCCTATTTTTTGCCTTTTATTATTATTACTTGTGACAAACCCCATTGGGGATCCGCTGGTTTCACTTTCCCCTCCCCTTTATTGCTTTATAACTGCGTGGTTAGTAATTTAGGGAGTGCAAGATTGTAATTGACCTAGAATAACTAAATACAAGATAAATATCTGAATATAATCACGTGATTGTTGCACACACGCACCCTTTGGGTAACCTCTCTGTTGCCTTGTTGCCTGTTGCCTTTGTGTTTTTGCAGAATAAGCCACGTCCCTCGAATTCGAAGATACCTCAGCCATGCTGCCTCGAATACTAAAGGTCATATGACCCTAAATGATGCTGCCTTCGATACGCAATATGACCTCGACCCTCGGAAGTTGCCTACGGAAAAAGGCTGAGGTATTTTCTGGCTGCCTACGAAATGGCTTATTCTGATCCTTGCCTTAGACTACCTGCCCTTCTATGGCATGGGACAGTCTTATGGCAAAGGATGCTTCGATGACCCTTCAACCTCCAAACGAAAGGCTTCCTGCCCTCTTATGGCAAGGACAGACCCTTTCATTCTGAAAGGCTAAAAAGAGACCTATCATCTGAGTTTAAGGTAATTGCCCCTAATTGCTTTGCAATGCTCAAACTTTCATTATATTCTTTCTCATAATTTTTCAAAAGGGCTACGCTCATTTACGAGCTAAAGTCCCTATCTCTTTCATCTACATTTTCTAAACAAACGAGCAAGCAAAGCAATTAAGAGCCCATGGAAAACCATGGATGCAAAGGGTGCCTTACACCTTCCCTTTGCATAAATTACCCCCCGAACTTAGATTTTCTTAAAAGGTTTTTTTCTGTTTCTTTTTGCCTTTCCGAATATTGTTTGGATAAAATAAAAGTCGGTGGCGACTCTTGCTTACCGCGACATTTCGATTATTAAAAAGTCAGTTCACCGTGTTACAGAACTGGCGACTCTGCTGGGGACTTTCCGATAAAAGAGGGGTTACCTTAAAAGTTTAGGATCACTCAATTGTATTCTATTGTTTGCTTTGCTTGCTTTATTTTTTCAGGGTTGTTTTGGGAATTAACTGAAGGACGAATCCTACACCCGGGTTCAAGTACATCTAAGATAGGAAGTGGCATAGTCATGGCGACCTCCTTCATGTATGTGGAGGATTGGTCAATATGAGAGTTCACGCTTAAGTTAGGCCTCTATGGGTGTTTGCATGCTTCTCTTGTATGAGGGAGGTTCGTGCGGATGTCTGTGGGTGAGTCGGAGCTTAAGGACCTTTAGTTACCTTTAACCCATCCTGACTTTTAGGAACGTAGTGGGGGGACTACTCTTGATGTATGTTGAGAGCATAGTCGCTACCCGATACTACAGCTCAGATAGGTTCTTTCTCAAAGTATCATTGCATGGTATGTATGTATCATGTTCGAGGGTGCTTTAGGAGGGCTGACAATTCTGGGTCACTTGGTAGAACCCGTTGCTGAAATCTCCTTATCCATAGAAATACCCTTGGGAAGGACACCTGATCAGACTCCATGCAAGCCTTAAGCCAAAAATTGTGTGACTTGCGTGACTTGTTTGTGTTTGCTACTAACCTTCGTTTCCTCGCAGGTTTTATCGAAGGGACTTGTTTGTCCTTAATATCTCACACTATGCCTTATGAGCTGCATTCGCATAACATCATGACATCATGACATCATAAGCATAACATGTTGACTAACCCTTTCAAGGATCTTAGGGATTTAGGGAGCGCAATTTCAGGTGCTCTTATCAAGGACTGAATTCCTATCTAGGGGCAAAAGGATTTATTTTCCTTTAGCCACATGCCTTCCAATCCAGAGACTCAGTACCATTCAAGGGGCAAGAGGATTTATTTTTCTCTAGCCATGTATCTTCAAATTCAGAAATATCCCGAATCAGAGGCGATGACCCACTCGATATGGTGAGCTTGATTCCCAAAGAAGGACGTTCAAAGACAAAATACAGAATTCTTCAAACGAAGATGCGCCCAAATCATTTCTAATGTTGCTAACTAATTTCCCAAAGATCCTTGAAAACATTGCATTTGCATTCATAACATCGCATAACAGGTTTCTTACAATGAGTCTCTCATCCGTCCTCGCTGTTTATTTCAGCATCATGGATCTCGAACAATCAGTTAAGGATCTCCAAGCTCAAAACACTGAGTTCCAAGCCTTGATTCTGAATTTGTCCAAGGGGCAAGATGAGCTGAAATCCCTTCTGACTAAGAAGGAGAAGAAGACCAAGAAACCTAAAGGTGTTCTCAATCTGGGAAGAAGATTCAAAGGCCCTCTCAAAAAGGTTGAAGAAGCTGAAGCTCCCAAAGAGGGTAAGAAGACTCGAGGGAAAAAGCTTAGACCAATTTTGCAACTCAGGGATGCTGAAACCTCTGAAGACAGTGATGAGGATGAGCAAGATGATGATGCTAGTATCAAAACCGATGCAAAAAGTAACCACGACTCTGCCGAACTCTCTGAAGAAGAAGAGGACTATTACCATGAGGGAGAACATCCCGATGACAAATACAAGATGTTAGAAGAGCGTCTGAGAAGTGTGGAAATTCAGAAGGTACCTGGGCTGGATTTTGAAGAGCTTGGACTTGTGCCTGGGGTCGTTATTCCTCCAAAATTCAAAACTCCCGCCTTTGCTAAGTATGATGGAGTCTCTTGTCCTAAACTACACTTGAGGTCTTATGTAAGGAAGATTCAACCTCACACTGCTGATAAGAGGCTCTGGATCCATTTCTTTCAGGAAAGCTTATCTGGAACTCAACTCGAATGGTACTATCAACTGGAAAGTACCAGCATCCATACCTGGGAAGATTTAGTTGTTGCCTTCTATAAGCAATACCAATATAATTCCGATCTCGCACCAACTCGCATGCAACTACAAAGCATGTCTATGGGACCTAAAGAAAGTTTCAAAGAGTACGCACAAAAGTGGAGAGATCTAGCTGGAAGAGTCCGACCTTCTTTGAATGATAGAGAGTTGGTGGACATATTCATGGGCACGCTAACTGGGCCATTCTATAGTCACTTACTGGGTAGCTCCTCATCTGGCTTTACTGACCTCATACTGACTAGGGAACGTGTCGAGAGTGGCATTCGAAGTGGTAAGATTCAAATAGCGACATTCTCAGGTACTACAAAGAAGCATTTCAATGGGAGGGCAGATTCCAATGCTGTGTATGGGCAGAAAAGGATAAACCATGATCAATCTATTGGGGCAGTTCTGAGCTCCACACCGGCGCCTCAACAAGGTCGTCAAGACAAACAAGTTACACCCAGACGTCAATTCACAAAGATCAATATGTCACTAGCTCAAGCACTACAGCACTTGTTGAAGTTAAAGTTGATCACTCTAAAGGATCCCCCTAAGAATCCTAGTACTTCTGCTCGAAGCTATAATCCCAATATGAGGTGTGCATACCACTCTGATAGTCCTGGTCATGATACGAATAGCTGCTGGACATTAAGGAACAAAATCCAAGATATGATCGATGCTGGAGAAGTCGAGTTTGATCCTCCTGAGACTCCTAATGTAGCTGCTAATAATGTGGATGGCTAGAAGGATAGACTTTTAATCATTAGTTTTACTTTCGTTTGCAAATTCCTATTCTGTTTGTGTAAACATTCGAATTATGATAGACATTATCTATTTTTAATAATCATCATCAGTGCATTGCATATGTTTGTCTTGAATAATTTATTTCGTTGTCACTCATTTTAAAGTTATTTCTTTACTTTACATATGTTTTTATGATACTCAACTCCTGCTAAAACTGTAAGCCTTTTGAGGGAGGATGACGAAAACGATACCGCAGCCTCATACAGTATGCTTTTGAGCGGACTATGCTGACGATGTACAGGCAATATTTCAATTCCTAAACAGTGGAGATATAAGGATGTTAATCCCTCGTCAACCCTTTTGAGCCTAAGGAGTAGAAGTTTTCTTTCTTGCACAATTTAAAACCCTTGATCATAACCTGGGGCAGGGTAGTTCTCAGTTTAATTTGGCTGTGCATTCTATTTCAAGAAAATCGTTCATTACGCCTTTCAACAAAGGTTTCAATCACAAGCGATCATCCGTACACATCAAAGAAATGTTAGAGATGTCAAAAGCCAATGATGGTTCATCAATCGTCAAGCGAGGCAGTCAATATCTTTCAAAAAAGAAAAAAAAGTGAAAAAACATATATACAAAGAAAAGCCTGCTAAGTCAAAAATCAAAAAGAAGACTTAGGCAAAAATCAAGGCGTCCCGCTGACTGTAAGTTCAAAAGAGACAGTTCAGGCAAAAGTTAGGGATATCAAAAAAATGAAAGAAGAGAAGTTAATAAATTCCTAAACAACACAATGTTGTGACTACTAAAAGGAAGAAGTGACTGCCATCTCAAAAGTTCTCTTTGCTTGTGAACCATCATCATTATCAAAGGTGCAAATCCAAAAGTTTCCTGGAAACTGAATGCATAAGTTGAATTAACTGAGCTTAGGATCGAAGATCATCACGAAGAGGGGTGGGTACAATCAAATTTTGAGCCTTTATCCATTGTTTCTTAAACCATGAACCAAGCCACGTTACAACCCTTGAAAGTCCTAATTGAAGCATGGTTAATTCGAAAGCATACTGTCATCAAAAGGTATCCCGACTCCTTAAGGTTACCAAAATGCTAAGTTGATATCACGTTTTTGTTACGAATATCATGTTTTTACAAATATCACGCCTTTACATCTCTTGTTTTAATGTTTTTCAAAAACTCAAGACAAATGTATGCATTGCATCTCATGAATTCATTATTAAACAAATTCTGCTACATAATTTCAAATGTTAGCAACAGAAAGAATTTGTACAGGGTACAACTAATGACTAATAGTTATCCCGACAGACAAGATCACTCCAGAAGCAATGTCTCCTGCATATACAAGGGGCACGACGTGTTTTGTCCAAACAATCTGGGGCAATCAAGTCAAGATTCCGAGAATCTCTCAAGCATGCCAAAATAATCAGGGGCACGCATCCCAGAAAATCCGAAGCTACTTCTCAACCAACATAGGACATTATATAGGGCCTATGATTACTAGGGGCATATCGCCCATAGTGTACATCTCACAAAGTCCTCGCGAGGCGAATCTTTCTAAAGTTCCTGCTAACTGGGGCAAATCTATGCAAGTCCAGTCCGACATCTTGATCAATACTCAGCGGTGTGTCCCAATACAAATCCATGAATGGCAGCTATAATACTGGGGGCAACTTTCAAGACACCCATGTCTCCCCCACAGAGTCGGGTTCACAAGATCATATCCCCACAGAGCAATCATTAAGAAGATATCTTCAAATGCTCTCGTCCCGACAAAGATATGGCTCCCCAATAGAGTTTACATCTTCAACACAACCAGTTTCTTCAACACTTCGCTCTTCTCCAACATGGTTTACTAATATTTTTTATTCCCAATCAGGGTGCATCAAGTTACTGATTGTCCCCAAGCAGAAATCATAAATCCCCAGCTGAGCATCTTCAAAAAAGATCATATATCAAAATCACAATGATGCAGAGATTTATTTTCTCAATCAAGGACAAACCACATTCTGACATCATATATCATAAACATGTTCATACATTGCATACATTGTCTCATATACAAGTTTCTCATTTATTTTGAGAAACTCATAACACATGCATCATAACATTGCATAAAGACTAACTCTACTTTTCTCAGGACATAAGTACAAGCAGATAAACAATATCTACGATCTAATTCAGTTACTATGAATGGTACTGACACGATCATCTCTCCAAGACCTAATTTGGCCACCACGAATGGTGCTGACACAATCAAAGAAAGAAACAGACTTAATCACAACACGCAAATCAGAAAGACCACGACAACGGAGTCACGATGATGGAATCACGACAACTAAGTCACGATGAAGGAATCACGACAACGGAGTCACGATGATGGAATCACGACAACTGAGTCACGATGAAGGAATCACGACAACTGAGTCACGATAAAGGAATCACGACAACTGAGTCACGATAAAGGAATCACGACAACTAAGTCACGATAAAGGAATCACGACAACTGAGTCACGATAAAGGAATCACGACAACTGAGTCACGATGATGGAATCACGACAACCGAGTCACGATGATGGAATCGCGACAACTGAGTCACGATGATGGAATCACCACAACGATGTCACGACAATGGAGTCATAACGATTAAGTCACATGTCTAATCCTGGTATTCAGTACAGAAACAATCATGACAATAGAGTCACTACAATTAATTCACTTCACACTATCCAGATGGCATCTTTAAGCCCATATCCGACAAAAGTCCCTACTTTAGCTAGGGCAAATTTCTTGGTATTCTAGTGTTCAATCATCTTCCACCTTCAGATACCGACTGGCGTACAAACCACTCTACATCCTCAGGTTTAAGATAATTGAACAGGGGCAGCTGTCATACCCCAAAATTTGCCCATGTTATTTTTCACACATAAAATCAGAACAAAAGACAAAGCTCCAAAACACACTCTCCTATACAAAAGCTCTGAACCAGGTGTCATACCCTAATTTTTGACCCCCCTGAGATGATATATCTTCAGGATTTTTTATCAGGTCAAGACAAGTACCCAGAGCAGTCATTTCTCCATCTGGTACCTAATCGAGGATGCTCAAAGACAAGAAAGCTCAGGCAAAGGATCAATCAATACAAAGACTAGTCTCTAATACAATCATGGGGCTCAAAAACTTCACTTTTCTCATCTATGATTGATTAGACATCCAGTCATATGAGTACAGGTTTACTCAGGTCACCAGACTAGGGTTTTGAGCCTATCAAGGACTGAAATCAGGGATCACATTTGGGAAACCCTAAAAAACCTCTGAGGGTCATTCAAAGACATCAATCATCTTCAAATAACTCATATTACAAGGTCTACTGGACATCACACTTCAATTCAAAGTCTACAGTCATTACTTTCACATGGTCGACAAATTAGGGTTTTGACCTAATTCACCAAGATAGTTGACTTCTGATCAGGGCATGAATCCAAAACTCAAGACATGATTCAAGGATCTCTACTACCTCCATATAATCCATTTATATCATCCATTTGGGGAGAAGATCTTATTTCTACACAAAAGCCCAAAAAATTCACTTTGTCAGGAAAAAGTCAACTGTGAAGGATCATCATTGACTTTTAAGGTTTTTGGTCAAAAAATGACTTTCAAAGATCAATATCATCAATATATGGATGTCAAAGTCATTTGGCCAAAGGAATTCAAAGAAATTCATCAAGGAGCGAAAAGTCGGGAATTAGGGTTTTTGAAGGCATGGTGAGATCTCAAAATTTCACCTACACAACTCAAAAAACTTCCAACATGAAAGTTGTAGATCTTGCCAAATAAAACAACATCTTACAAGGGAACTTTTTTCAAAAGATCAACCATTTATGAAGTTTTGGAAATTTTGAAGTTTAGGTCATAAACACTTAGAAATTTTTCTAAGTGTTTTAACCTAGTTTTCTTCCAACTTTGGCCTCATTTTTCACAAATTTCCCAAAGGATTCTGAAGAAGACACAAACTAATGATTTAAAGTAGATGTTTAGGGCTTTCCAAATTGTGTTCAACCTTCTCAAAATTCAATTTGAGCTAAGAGTTATGCTTGTTCAAAGTTGGCCTCATGAAGTAAAATTATAGGTCATGCATCATTTTGGAACTTTGAAATTTTGTGCACATGACCTCAAATACAGATGCTACATGACCCATAATACATCTGCAAACATGCCATGCATTCATTTTCACCATGCCATAAGAATTGAAGAAGATTCTAAAAACAAGAACATGTGATTATGTAATGATTACATTTGTGAATTTATGGCAAATTGATGAATCACCCAAGGAATCTTCTCACCAACCAATTAGAGCTCATTTCTGGCTCAGAATTGTCCCCTAAGATCAAGCAAAATCGAGGGCTAGGGGATTGATCAAATGGAATCAAAATTCTCATCATTGCATAAGAGATATTTGCAAATTTCCTTCATGGCTAAGAAACCAAATCAACTTCACTAAGGAAGCTCACTCCTCTGCAGCTATACTGATCCATTTGCCTATAAATACAGATGCATTCCTCATTCAAAAACACACCAAAGCAACCATATTACTTGCTTTCTCTTTCTCTTCTTTTGTTCATTGTTTTTCAAAGTTCTTTGGCAAGAAGAATCGATTTCTTCAAACCAGAGCTTATCTTTGGGAAGTGAGCATTCTAACATCTCAAGGGAGGTCATTTGAGGTGATCCAAGCACCTGGATCACTTCTGTAGGTAGAGGAACACCATTGTTGCTCTCACTTTGGAGCATTTGCAGTTGGAGGTCCATGGAGTAATTCAGGAGGTTCTGAGCCAAGCCAATCATCCAGGCACACTCCTCAGGTCATAGTGAAGCTAACCAGATGGCTGCAGCCCATCTGTAACTCTAAATTCAACACCCTCCATGTTCACTTGAAGCTGAAATCGAGGGAGGTCCATAGAACAATTCAGAAGGATTCAGGCTATAATAAACATCCAGTTAGCATCATTGAGTCTCAGGGAAGCTATTGAGATCATTCATTCAAGCCCAGGTGCCCTCAATCATCCTCACGACCTTCAGTTTCAGAGGTAAGTTTCTGAACCTCACCTCTTTAATTTAAGCACTCTTTGTGATAAAGCTCGATTCTATCTTGTTCAGCATCATCAGAGGATTGAAAACCCTCTATCATCATTCATTTATCTTTCAGCATAGCCATTTAATTTGATTTTTAAGTTTTAGGGTTCTTCACGATTTCTGGTAAATTAGTTAGATGTAGTTAATATAAGTACATGTCAGTTACATATTTAGAATCGTGAGTAAATTTAGAGCAAGTTTGGTCTTTACATCTTTGCAATTGGTGGAGAAATGAGCAAGTTCATAAATTTGAAATTTGAGAGCTTGAGGTTGAAGACGAAGATGGTGGTGGCGCGCAATTTTCAAACTCAGGTCTAAGTTTATTTTATTTTGATTGATACCTGTTTCATTAACGACTAAAACGTGATAGCCCAGTGGTAGAGAGTGTTTGTGTGTTGCGCGTGCCCAAAGTCCGGGGTTCGAATCCCCCTCGCCCCAGACTTTTTGATTCTTTTATTTTTTCAATGATTTACTACTTGTTTTAAAACATAACCAAATGAGTGCAAGTTACTATCACCATGCGCGCGCTGGCCCAGTGGTTTGGTTTTGGGTGTGTGACCTAAAGGGCGTGAGTTCAAGCCTTGGTGAAGACATTTCTATATTTTTTACCACTTTTCACACTTATTTCCTTCACAACTTCACACAAATATTTAATCTATCAAATTAAATCATTTTCACTTCATTTTTCACACACTTCTTATTTAACATATCTATTTTGTGAATAATCAAAAAAAAAATCATAAAAATATTATTTATTTCATGTATTTTTATTAGGTTTAAAATAGTATGTTTTAAGTGTTTTCTTAAATACTTTAAATATATATTATCACTTTATTTTAACCTAATCATTTTGTAAATAAGTTTATGATAAAACCCTAATTATTTAGGTCTTAATTAAGTAAAAATCTTTATTTTTACTTTGATTAAGTTGACTTCTGTCAATTTTCAAAGCTGTTATCAATCTCCGATTAAACGGATGATTAAGGTTTTCAAACAACAAAACCTTATATCATTTCAAATCATTTTCAACTGCTTTTATCACCAGTACTGCAAAGTACTGGGCCTCTAATAGAGTGTAAGTCCCAAAAACCTTCTCTTCTTAGCTTGTTTTCAAAACTGTATTTTCAAAATCTTCTTTCTGTTTTCAAAACATTCTTCTGGTATTTGAAGGGCATTATTCCCGGTGAAACTCTTCAGATACCTATGTGACCTTTGTCCATCTTCACTTCTTCTGTTTTCAAAAACCATTAACTGTTTATCATATATATATTCAACTGTTATCAACAAAAACAACAAAAACACTGTTGAGGCTCTGTACATACTTCTTCAATGGCCTCCACTCCATCCAGGTTAGGCTTTACAAGCTTTCAATTTACAGTCTTTATTTAAATTACTGTCAAATATAAACTGTGCATATATTAGTTTAGAACTGCGTTTGAGTATAAACCCTAGGACAGTTAAACTATATATATATTATAGGAATATGACCTAGGATTGAGAATGTCTTCCCGGTGAAGGCTCTTTCCTAATTAGAGATCTGTAGTTCAAACCCCCAAGATGAATTATTCCCGGTGAAACATCTTGGCAAAAACCTTAGAATCCAAAAAATAGGACACATCCACCCAAAGAGGAATTATTCCCGGTGAAACCTCTTACCCATTTGCTTAGAGCCAAAATAAGTTCAAAACTACATAGCTTTCTCTTGTGCTATAACAAGGACCCTCGATTAGCCTCCTCTTGGGCTTTGTACAAGGACCCACAGGCTTCTTAAAAGCATTTCCAGCTTCCTCTTGAGCTTGTATACAAGGACCCATCAGGTTTCTTATAAACATAGGAACAGGTCTTTAGTCACCTTTTAGCCTATCCTGGTGAGTTTCTTCCAATTTAAACCAGACTTTAAACAAGCTAAGTTTGTCTCAATTTTGCATTGAGTACACTTTTTGGAATGAGAGACATGGACAGTCTCTGTCACCCTCATCTTCATCAATCTTCCTTAGCAGAGTCTAGGATCCATGTTTGATCATCCTCAGCATTGAGTCAGCCTTCATCTTGGGCTTTAAACAAGAAGTCTCACTAGATAATCTTTCTGCCATTCAAAAATGTCAAAACCCCTGGAAAGGGTCAGCCTCCAACATCTGTCTAAAATGTCAAAACCCCTGGAAAGGGTTAGCCTCCAAAGTCAATTAATAAGAATGTCAAAAAAATAAATAATTTCACTCTCTTAGGAGATAATTTCCCCAAAAGAGTCAAAACCCCTGGAAAGGGTCAGCCTCCAAAAAACATGATAAAAGTCAGTCTTTTAACAGACAAATTCACCAGCTGAGTCAAAATCCCTGGAAAGGGTTAGCTTCCAAAGAAAAATAGTCTTTTAATAAATAAAACCTCCTCAGTAGAGTCAAAACCAACAAAAACAGTTAGCCTCAACCTTGGGCTTCATACAAGGCACCCAAACAATAAAACTCCCCTGTCAAGAGTCAGCCTCAACCTTGGGCTTTGTACAAGGCAGATAATAGAGTCTCCCCAGTGAGTCCTTCATCACTCAGTAGCCACAACCTTGGGCTTTGTACAAGGCAGATAAACCATATCTTTTAGGTGTCAAAGATTCCTAACACTTAGAATCTTTCCCCATATAGTCATCAATACTTAATTCATTTAAGAGTCCGCCACAACCTTGGGCTTTGTACAAGGCAGAAAATAGTGTTTTTTCCTAGCTAAAGTCAGCCACAACCTTGGGCTTTGTACAAGGCACATAAATAGAGTCTCCCTAAGTAGAGTCAGCCTCAATTCTGGGCTTTGTACAGAACACTAAAATACCCTGTAATTAATCCCCAGTGGAGTCATCTCCCAGAGTCAATAATATTAATTAATCAATCAAAAGCCTCAAGCTTGGGCCTCATACAAGCCAGCTAAAGTCAAATCTTTTATACAGTAGATAGACATAGCTTATCTCTATAGAGAGATATTTTTACTACTCTACCACATTCAAACAAACAAACATTTCATTTCAATTTTAATCAAGTCTCCCATTTAGGATTTTGAAAGGCATGAGCTGGCAGTAAAACCCAGACATGTGGTAACTTTCCCTAATTTGGATGAGCATCCTTCTTTCATTTAAGAGGCATTTGACTGGTATACTTGCACATACACAAGTAAGGTCCCCCTCCTGAATGAAATGAATTCAGTTATTCTGTCACTCCTTTAAATGTTTGTGGTAGAATAGTACAAATACCTCTCTGTAGAGATAATTTCTTGTCTCTTTACTGTAAACAGAGATTTAATTCCAAGCTTCAACCTTGAGCTTTAAGCAAGGCACCCAAAAACAATTAATTTCCCTAGTTAGTTCCCCGAACTACATTAAGCTCTGACTTCCACTAGGGATATGTAGGCATGAGGTTCACAAGGAATTTCAGCGAGCTAATAAAATACCAAAAATAGTCAGTTTGTCTGTCTGTCTGTCTTTTCAAATCAATTCAATTCCTTCTCCTAACACAAAGGAGAAACTTTCCCAATCATTAGCAATAAACACAATCACAATGACACAGAAAAGGTTCCTGTAGAGTACTACAGATATGTAGGGTGCTTAAACACTTCCCTATGTATAACCGACCTCCCGGACTCCAGAATTTCTAGTCTAGGTGAAATCCCCACACTTAGCAAACTCCTAGGGTTTAGTTGAGATCTTTTTTCCCCTTTCCTACTCGTAGGACAAATAAGAAAGTTCGTGTGATATCGTAGGAAGAACTGAAATAAAATTCATCCCACCACGGGCGCATTCTCCTTCCAAATTTCGCGTGAAGGGTTTAGCGTGCCGTCCTCCCAAGTGAAACGGGGAGGTAAAGAAAACGACCACCACACCAGGGTTTGATTAATTCGATGGAAAATCATTGAATCAATGGCTCAAGGTGGTTCCATAGGGTCACTAACATCCCAAAGTATCTCCATATAAAGTTTCAAGTCAAACAGAGCAAATTTAGTCCCTCAAATCCTGATTAGGTCAACAGTCGACTCTCAAGGGCAAAACAGTCATTTCAAGTCAATATATAGTCAAAACTCAAGATATTTGGTCAACAACATCCTCATAACCCTAAAATCATCATTTGATCAAGGGTTGATCATGATGAGGCAAGAAAAGATCAGAGAAGTCAAAAGTCAAAAGTTACTATTTTGGGCATGAACTGGAAAAGTCAACCAAACTTTGAAAATTCACCAAATATTCATACTCCATCAGAAAAATTCCCACCAAAGCTCATTTTAAAGGGAATTCACTCCTCTATCCAATGGTCCAAGAATCAGAGCTCATAGGTCAATGGTTTGAGAGATATGGCTTCATACATTATAGGTCCTTTTCAAAAGTCAACAAAAAGACATCTTTTTCAAAAGGACATAAAATGAGAATAGAAAATGATTTTGATATGAGACTAGAAAATGATTTTGATATGAGACCAAAGACACTGGTTAGAGGACTCTCTAAGGTTTCCAAAAAGTCCACAGACTTGAAAAAATATTGAAGTATGAGAAAATGGCATGGTGTACAAAGTTCACCTATTTTCCAAAGGTGTACAAGGAAGAAAAAGCCTAAAACTCAAAGCATTTCTAAATGGGCTTGCACTTTTTTGTTCTACCCTTATTATAGGCCCATCCACGTGATAAAAACAAAGACCTTTTATTTTTCATAATTTTTATCAATTATTTATGGTTTTAATTCATTTAAATCATGATTTAATTGCATAAAATATGAAAAATAATCAAAGATTTGATTCTTCTCCCAATTCCAATCATCATTAATCATCAAAATACTCACTAATTACTACAAAATTCGTGCAAGGGTTAAATGGTGGAAAAATATTGAGTTTGGCCCTAATTAGAAATATTTCATTCAAGATCCAATCAAATTTTCAAAAGATTGATTCACAAGGATTCTCTTCACAATTATCAACCCTAAATATCCCTCTATATATTCTGACCAAGACCACAGCATAAGGATTGACGAAATTTGCAGCCAAAGAACCCTTACCCGAGCTTGAAGAAACTAAGAAAAACTCGAATTCAATTTTGAAGATTGGAGGCGATTCAACCAATTCTGAGCTTTGCTATATCTTCCTTGAGGATCACTGAGGGTGCCTGGATATCTGCACGCAATCAACAAGTCCGGAGACGCCTCCAAAAACTCACGGTTTGACCAATTTTTGTTCAATTTCAATTTCACTTATTTGTGCATTATAAATAAGATTTGGTTGCATATTCATGTTCATTATAATGTTATGAATGTTCTTGAATGAATTAATTGTTGTTTTGGTAATCGTATGGCAAATTGCCATTGTTAGGGTTTCGTTGCTCTAAAAGGGGGATTCCAATTAGGGGCGATTTCAGGGCAAATCGATGGATTCAATGGATCCACGAGGTTCGTTATGGGTGATACGGATTGTTTTTGTGCGTTTATTAATGGTGGTTTGCAGGTTTGGATGAGGAAGTTTTATAGCCACGCTTGAGAAACCGTAGCCAAAGGTCTGGTTCACTTTCAGAACTCACGAAGAAGACAACTCCTGGGCGCGTTTCATTTTGATTTGAATTTGTTAGCTAATTTTCTTATTTAATGATGAGAAGCGAAATCTTTAACAGCCGCTTGATCCTGGTGTGGTGGTAAGAGCGCTTGCAAGTAACCAAGACGACCTGGGTTCGATCCCAGTGGTCGCGTGTAATTTTTGCATGTTTTCTTGTTCTAATTCCCCTGCAGATCCAATGCGCTTCATCAAAGCAAGATCATCGTAGACTCTCCAATCTCAGACGTTAGATCAAGCGCTCTTCAGATCCAGCGTCTCCAAACATGCGAATGTACCATGCACCTCCAAAGAGCTACCACACCTGATTACTGCGCTAAGTTCCTTCTTTTTTTTCTTTTTTTATTATTATTTTATTTTTCATCTTTATTTCTAAATTGTTGTTATTTTTATTTTTCTTTTCAAATTATAAAACCTTATACTTTTACCTTTTTCAATAATAAATTTTTACTTTTATTTTATTTTTATAAAACCTTTTTAAAAAATCAACAATTTCTTGTTTATAATATTTATTTATAGTTAAATAATTAATTTAGTTTGATAATTTGATTTAAATTAATGTAATCATTTAATTAATTGTTTTAAAATAAATATTAGGGTTAGGATATTTTAATCGAAACTATATTCTCACCGATTTAATTAATTGGGTTGAAAACCAACAATTAATTTATTCTTATTCTATTAATTATGGCTAACTTGTGCCCTAATCAGGGTTTACTAAGATCGTGCGCACACTAACAAGATATTATTTATGTATTTCTTTCAGGGGTAGCAACAAGGCTACACTCCGACTATGCGCCACTTCAAAACTCGAAGCTAAGTACCCTATTTAATTTAAAAATCTATTTTGATTTCTTTTTCGATAATCAGGGTTTGCCTTGCCTTCATTCTCTTCTGCCCTTGCCTCTCAGGGTTAACCCCGAGGCTTCCCGCTAACCATATCAGATCAAATTCGAAAGCCAATTCTCAATGGTCAGAGTCAACGCTTCTGGCAAACCCTTGCCCTCAACCCTGTCAGGCAAAGCTAAGTACTTTCTCTCTATTCTATTTTTAATTTATATTTCTATTTTCTTTTGTGGTTAATGAAGTTTACCCTTGAACTTGATAATGCACTCACTCTCTGCTTTCTGCCTCTTTTTTCTCCTTTTCAGGGTTTGTCAATTGCCAAAGCTACGTTGTTGGTAACCCTAAACCCTATTTTTTGCCTTTTATTATTATTACTTGTGACAAACCCCATTGGGGATCCGCTGGTTTCACTTTCCCCTCCCCTTTATTGCTTTATAACTGCGTGGTTAGTAATTTAGGGAGTGCAAGATTGTAATTGACCTAGAATAACTAAATACAAGATAAATATCTGAATATAATCACGTGATTGTTGCACACACGCACCCTTTGGGTAACCTCTCTGTTGCCTTGTTGCCTGTTGCCTTTGTGTTTTTGCAGAATAAGCCACGTCCCTCGAATTCGAAGATACCTCAGCCATGCTGCCTCGAATACTAAAGGTCATATGACCCTAAATGATGCTGCCTTCGATACGCAATATGACCTCGACCCTCGGAAGTTGCCTACGGAAAAAGGCTGAGGTATTTTCTGGCTGCCTACGAAATGGCTTATTCTGATCCTTGCCTTAGACTACCTGCCCTTCTATGGCATGGGACAGTCTTATGGCAAAGGATGCTTCGATGACCCTTCAACCTCCAAACGAAAGGCTTCCTGCCCTCTTATGGCAAGGACAGACCCTTTCATTCTGAAAGGCTAAAAAGAGACCTATCATCTGAGTTTAAGGTAATTGCCCCTAATTGCTTTGCAATGCTCAAACTTTCATTATATTCTTTCTCATAATTTTTCAAAAGGGCTACGCTCATTTACGAGCTAAAGTCCCTATCTCTTTCATCTACATTTTCTAAACAAACGAGCAAGCAAAGCAATTAAGAGCCCATGGAAAACCATGGATGCAAAGGGTGCCTTACACCTTCCCTTTGCATAAATTACCCCCCGAACATAGATTTTCTTAAAAGGTTTTTTTCTGTTTCTTTTTGCCTTTCCGAATATTGTTTGGATAAAATAAAAGTCGGTGGCGACTCTTGCTTACCGCGACATTTCGATTATTAAAAAGTCAGTTCACCGTGTTACAGGGGGGATCACCTACAATCCTTCGTTAGCCCTACGACAGTTTGGTTATGCTCGAAGAGATGGTCCTCATCAATTAATTATTGAAGGGGTTGTTTTCAACTATGAAGAAGATGTTCAAAACCAACGTCGAGAGTTCATACGAGCTTGGAATAAAGTGTATAAGGTAGATAGCAAAAGTTGGGGGCAAAAGAATTCCCTTCCTTCAGAACCTTATCTTAGATGGGTGCACACTCGCGCTCAACGTTTTGTCATGCCATACCCCTATGTCAGACCTGTGATTGTTGAACCCGAATGTGAAGAAAAGGTTCCTTTGGTTATTCTCCATCCGGACATGCCTACCGACTTAGAAGAACTACAAAAGTCATGGGTTCAATTGAAAGAAGAAAGAGATACTTTTGAGGCTCAATTCCGTGCTAAAGAGAAGCAAGTGTTAGAACTCACGAGACTACTTCAGGCGGAGCAAGGTATCAACAACTTCATTGGATCAAAGAGGAAGCGCCCATGGGAGACTTGAAGGATTTTTATCTTATTATTATTTCTAGTTGCTTTACTTATTTGTTTCCTTTTGTAAGCCTAAAAGTGGCAAAGAACCATAACTAAGTACAAGTTAATTATTATTATTATTAATAAACTTGTTCTTTCTTTCTTGTTTAAGCAAATTTAAATTTCAAGGTCCTTGAAAACATTGCATATGCATAATCATATCATTCATAAACATCGCATCACAGGTTTCATAAAAACAAATGCCTCATCTTCCCGCTGTTTATTTCAGCAAGGAAATGGATCTCGAACAATCTGTCAAAAATCTTCAGGCTCAGAATAACCAGTTCCAGAAAATAATCTTTCACTTGGCCAAGGGGAAAGAAGAATTAAAGGCACTTCTGGCTGAGAAGGAGAAGGACCAACAAAGGGAGCAAGGTGTGCAAGATAAATGGAAACCCAAACCTAAGCGATCATTCACTCCGTTGCACATGCCGATGTCTCAAGTTCTGCAAAAACTGCTCAATCAGAACTTGATAACCTTATTACCTTCATATTCAATTCCTACAAATCCTGCTCCTGGGTATAAGTACCATGCGAGATGTGCTTATCATTCGAATAGTCCTGGACATGACACAGAGGATTGTGGACCATTGAAGCATAAGATCCAAGACTTAATTGACGACAAGATCATTGACTTCAATTCAATTAAGGGGCCTTACATGGCTAATACTGTGCGTTACCAACAAGTTGGGGAAGTTCTGATCTCCACATCACCATCACAACCACAACGTAAGCGTAGCGCGCCCAAAAGACAATTCACAAAGATCAACATGACTCTGGCTGAGGCGTTGCAACAGATGCTGAAGAAAGGGCTAATTACTTTGAGGGATCCTCCTCGGAATCCTAACACTTTGTCTCATCAGTATAATCCTAATGCAAGATGTGCTTATCACTCCGACAGCATCGGACATGACACTAACGATTGCTGGCTATTGAAGAACAAGGTTCAAGACATGATCGATGCTGGTGAAATTGAATTCAATCATCCCAAGACTCTTGTAGTGATCACGGCTCCCATGCACAATCACGACAAGACTGATTAATGTCATAGTGGATGAACTTTAGATCTTTAGATTTACTTTCATTTGCAATTTCTATTCTGTTTGTTTAAACATTCAAATTATGATAGACATTATCTGTTAATAATCATCATCAGTGCATTGCATATGATTGTCTTGAATAAATTATTTCGTTATCACTCATTTTAAATTATGTCTTTATTCTGCATATGTTTTTGTGATACTCAACTCCTGCTAAAGTTGTATACCTTTTGAGGGAGGATGATGAAAATGATACCGCAACCTCATACAATATGCTTTTGAGCGGACTATGCTGACGATGTACAGGCATTTTTTCAATTCCTAAACAGTGGAGATATAAGGATGTTAATCCCTCGTCAACCCCCTTGAGCCTAAGAAGTAGAAGTTTCTTTTTTGTACTAAAACCCTTGATCATAACCTGGGGCAGGGTAGTTCTCAGTTAATTTGGCTGTGCATTCTATTTTAAGAGAATCATTCAGTACACCTTTCAACAAAGGTTTCAATCACAAGCGTTCATCCGCACACATCAAAGAAGTGTTGGAGATGCCAATCAAAAGCCAATGATGGTTCATCAATCATTAAGCAAGGCAGTCAATATCTTTCAAAAAGAAAAAAAATGAAAAAAATATATATACAATGAAAAGCCTGCTAAGTCAAAAAGAAGACTTAGGCAAAAATCAAGGCATCCCGCTGACTGTAAACTCAAGATAGACAGTTCAGACAAAAGTTAGGGATATCAAAAAAGATGAGAAAAGAGAAGTCAATAAATTCTCGAACAACACAAAGTTGTGACTAACAAAAAGAAGAAATGACCGCCATCTCAAAAGTTCTCTTTGCTTGTGAACCATCAACATTATCAAAAGCGCAAATCCAAAAGTCTCTTGGAACTCGAATGCGTAAGTTGAATTAACTGAACTTAGGACCGAAGATCATCACGAAGAGGGGTGGGTACAAATAAACTTTGAGCCTTTATCCTTTGTTTCTTAAACCGTGAACCAAGCCACGTTACAACCCTTGAAAGTCCTAATTGAAGCATGGTTAGTTCGAAAGCATACTGTCACCAAAAAGGTATCCCGACTCCTTAAGGCTTACTAAAATGCTGAGTCGATATTTCGCTTCTACAAAAATAGCATGTTTTTACAAATATCATGATTTTACATCTCTTGCTTTAATGTTTTTTCGAAAAAAACTCAAGACAAAAGTATGCACTGCATCTCATGAATTCATTATTAAACGTATTCTGCTACATAATTTCAAATGTTAGCATCAGAAAGAACTTGCGCAAGGTACAACTAATGACTGGAAGTTATCCCGACATACCAGATTACTCCGAGAAGCAATGTCTCCTACGTATACAAGGGGCATGACATGTTTTGCCCAATCAATCTGGGGCAATCAAGTCAAGGTTCCAAGAATCTCTCAAAAGCCAAACAGTCAGGGGCATCATCCTAAGTTTACGATTACTAGGGGCATGTCGCCTACAATATACATTTCATAAAGTCCCCGCAAAGTGAATCTCTTCAAGTTCCTACCAGCAGGGGCAAATCTATGAAAGTCTAGTTTGACATCTTGATCAATACTTAGTGGTGTGTCCTAATCAAATCCAGGAATGGTAGTTACTATAACACTGGGGGCAACTTCCACCCATGTCTCCCCACAGAGCCGGGTTCACAAGATCATATCCCCACAGAGTAATCATTAAGAAGATATCTTCAAACGCTCCCGACAAAGACATGGCTCCCCAACCGAGTTTACATCTTCAACACTACCGGTTCTCCAACACTTTGCTCTTCTCCAACATGGTTTATTAATATCTCTAATCCCCAATCAGGGAACATCAAGTTACTGATCATCCCCAAGCAGAAATCATAAACCCCAGCTAAGCATCTTCAAAACAAGATCAGACATCAAAATCACAAAGGCATAGAGATTTATTTTCTCCATCAAGACAACATAAATCATATTCACATATCATATGTCATAAACATGTTCATACATTGCATACATTACCTCGTAATGAATTCATCCATAACATACAAAGTTTCTCATTTATTTTGAGGGACTCATTACATAATACATGCATCATGACATTGCATAACTATACCTATTGCAGGATACAGAAACAGACAAATGAACGAAATCTCCAACTTTCCAAGATCTAATTCAGCTACTACGAATAGTACTGACACGGTCAACGCTCGAAGATCTAATTCATTTACCACGAACGGTAATGACACGGTCATTTTCGAAGATCTAATTCAGTTACTACGAACGGTACTGACACGGTCAACACTCAGAGATCTAATTCTACCATCACGAACGGTGTAAACACGATCAATGACCAACTAAGTCTAATTCAGCTACTACGAACGGTACTGACACGACAAGAGATCTAATTCTATCATCACGAACGGTATAGACACGATCATCTTTCCAAGATCTAATTCAGGTATTACGAATGGTACTGACACGATCAACTCTCAGAGGTCTAATTCTATCATCACGAACGGTGTAGACACGATCACTGACCTTCCCAGTCTAATTCAGTTACTACGAACGGTGCTGACACGACAAGAGAATCTAATTCTATCATCACGAACGATGTAGACACGATTATCTCTCCCAGATCTAATTCGGTTACTACGAACGGTGCTGACACGACAAGAGATCTAATTCTATCATCACGAACGGTATAGACACGATCATCTTTCCAAGATCTAATTCAGGTATTACGAACGGTACTGACACGATCAACTCTCAGAGATCTAATTCCATCTTCACGAACGGTGTGGACACGATCAACTGCTTCTAAACTCTAATTCGGTTACTACAAACGGTGCTGACACGACAAGAGATCTAATTCTATCATCACGAACGGTATAGACACGATCATCTTTCCGAGATCTAATTCAGGTATTACAAACGGTACTGACACGATCAAACTCTCAGAGATCTAATTCATTCACTACGAACAGTAATGACACGATCAACAATCAAAAAACTACTTCTCAAACACTTCAAATGCATGACCTACTGGATGGCATCTTCAAGCCCATCTCCGACAAAAGTCCCTTCATCAGCAGCTAGGGCAAATTCCTGGGTATTCTAGTGTTCAATCCTCTTCCACCTTCAGATTCCGACTGGTATACAAACCATTCTAAACCCTCAGGTTTAAGAAAATTGAACAGGGGCAACTGTCATACCCCAAAATTTGCCCATACTATTTCTCTTATACAAAGTCAAATTAGTACATAAAGCTCCAGGACACACTCTCCTATGCAAGGCTCTGAAACTAGGGTTTGGTCTACTCAAAGGGAAATCAATGAATCAATGACTCCAAGGCATCTCATATGGCTCAATATATATCACATCATCTCCATGACAAGTATAAAGCCTCATCTCATAGAATTGGTCACTCAATTGTTCAGAAAGTCAACAGTCGACTAGGTTAACCTAAAAGTCAACTGTGGTCAAAGTAAAGTTAAAACTCCTGATTTTTTTGGCAAGATCCTCATAGTGAAGTATCATTCACCATTTGATCAAAAATTAATCATGGTTCATCAAGGAAAGATCAAAAATCAACAAATCAAAAAGTTTCTAAATTAGGGTTTTGCATAGAAAAAGTCAACTGAACTTTGACCAGCCATAACTTTCACATGGAACATCAGAAATTTCCCATCCAAAGCTCATGTGGAAGGAAATTTGATTCTCTACAAAATTGTCTCTCACATGCCAAGTCCAAAAATGCTTCATTTGAGAGATACGGACCAAAACATTATAGGTCCTTTCCAAAAGTCAACAAAAAGACACTTTTTTCAAAAAGACATAAAATGAGCATGGAAAATGATTTTGATATGAGACCAAAGACACTGGTTAGAGGACTCTCTAAGGTTTCTAAAAAGTCCTAGAACACCTCCATATCCCAAAAATCGAGGGAGATAGGTCTTGTTAAAGTTGGACTATTTTGGAGGGAAAAATGTGAAAGAATTTGAATACTTTTGCAAATAGGCCCAAGTTATTTTGGTTCAATCTTGATCCACAAGTCACCCAAGGCCCCAAGGCCCCAAGTTCCAATACCACGAATTTTTAACATTTATTTAATTTTATATGAATTTTTTTATTCATTGAAAGTTAATATAAATCAAAAAATTCAAGGGAAAATCAAAGATTTGATTTTTCTCCTAATTACAATCATCACCAATCATCAAAATATTCATTAATTGCTACAAAATTCGTGCAAGAGTTAAATGATGAAAAAATATTGAGTTTGGCCATAATTAGAAATATCTTATTCAAGCTCCAAATCAAATTTCCAAAAAAATTGATTCTCAAGGATTTTCTTCACAATTATCAACCCTAAGCAATCACTATATATACATAAACCACTCCAGATGTTAGGGTTACGAATTTGCAGCCATAGCACACCAAACCCGAGTTCAAAATCCTTCAAAAAACTCAAACTTCAATACTGAGATTCAAGCCGATTCAGGTGTTACAAGCGATCTCAATTCACTCCTTGATCATCACTGAAAGGTTCCCAACCGTTTTCGAGTCACAAATCATCAAGAATCGAGCACTATAAGTCATACTTGGCCGTTTCTTAAATTGACTCGATCCTATGTGTTCATGCATCCATTCTTAAATCTAGTTGCATATTCATGTTTAGAATGTTTTGTTCATCGTTTCTGGATGATTTGGCGCGTTATTATGTTGTTACGAGCATGATGCCATATTAGGGCATAAAGCTCCAATTTGGGGTTTTTGTATACAAGCAAAATTAGGTTTAATCAGGTCCATGACTGGATTAGCAAGGCTTAAACGGTTCGTTCCATGTATGTGCGAAAAATTTTCTTGTCGTTTTGGTCCTGTTCGCTATTTTCCACAGGTGTTAAAAGCGAAGCTTTTATAGCGCGTATGGAATAAGCGGTGTAAAAAACGCTAGTTGCAGAAGTTAGATGAAGAAGATGATCACGTGGAGGCGTCCTATTGGCCAGTATATGGCGCGCGTTTTAATTTGAAATAAGGAGATCCCATGTTTTAAGACGCACAGCAGCATGGTGCTCCCTCATCATCATAGCCGTCCGTCTGATTCACTAATGGATCCAACGCTGCCAGGCCTGAAGGCGCATCATACACTTCCCACGCTTGCCACACACGATCAAGATGAGTATTTTCCAATTTTTTTTTATTATTATTAATTGCATAACTCTATTATAATTATTTATATATATGTTTATATATCTTTAAATTTTTTTTTATATAACAATAATATATGTCCTCTTACTCTAAAAATTTCTTTTATATAATAATTCTATTTATTTATTTATTTATTTTATTTCTTATATTATATTTATATTATTTATTTTATATTAACTATATTTATTTATTTAAATCATTTTAATTAGATTATTTATTTTAGTATTTTCAATAATCCATATATATTTAATTTAAATTCATAAAAATTATTTTTACTCTCGATTTAATTTTCTGATTCCGATTTAATTAATTAGGTCGCAAGACCAATAATTAATTAAATCGTTTGCATTTTTTATTTAAATTCGTACCCTAATCAGGGTTTACGAAGATCATGCCCTACACTGAATGTTTTTATTTCTTTGCCTTGCCTTTTCAGGGTTACCTTTCAACGCTCTCCGACTACGCGCCTGATCAAAAACACGAAGCTAAGTATTCATTTATTTTAAAAGTCTATTTTTGTTTTCTTTGATTTTAGGGTTTGCCCTTATATTTTTTGAATTGTGCATACACTCACTCCTTTCTATGCCTTGCCTTTTTGCCTTTTCAGGGTTAGTCTCAAGGCTCCGCCGACCATATCAGATCAAATTCCAATTACAAAAGCTAAGTACCTTTTTATTTATTTATTCTCAATTTTGTTATCTTTTATTTTTTATTAGGGTCAGCAATGTTCGCCTCTGAACCGATAATGCACTCACCCATCTTTTGTTTGCCATTTTTCCCGCCTTTTCAGGGTTTGTCAATTGCCAAAGCTACGCGTATCGGTAACCCTAAACCCTGTCCTTAATTATTACTTGTGTTAAACCTTTTTGTTTTAATTATATCCCGCTGGTTTCAATTCCCCCTTCCTCCACTGGTTACAATTTCCCTTCCTCGTATTGCTTTAATCATTTGTTTATACTGCTGTGGTTAGTAATTATAGGGAGTGCAAGACTGTAATTAATTTAGAATCACTAATTTATAAGATAAAATAACTGAATATAATCACGTGATTGGTGCACACACGCACACTTTTGGGGTAACCTCTTTGTTGCTTGTTGCCTGTTGCCTTGTCGCCTTGTGTTGTTTTGCAGAATAGCCAGTCCCTCGAATACGAGAATACCTTAGCCAGTTGCCTCGATAAAAAGGTTATGCGACCCTAATGATGCTGCCTTCGATACACTAACATGACCTCGACCCTCGGAAGTTGCCTACGAAAAAGGCTGAGGTATCCTCTGGTTGCCTACGGAAAAGGCTATTCTGATCCTTCCCTTAGACTACCTGCCTCTCTATGGCATGGGTCAGTCTTATGGCGAACGATAACTGGATGACCCGTTTACCTCCAAATGAAAGGCTTCCTGCTCTCTATGGCATGGATAGACCCTTTCACCCTAAAAGGCTAAAAGAACTCTTTTTTTTCAAATTATAAGGTAATTGCCCCTAATTGCCTTGCTCTGGCTAAAATGTCTTTTATCAACTTTTTCTTAAACAAACACTCTCAAGGCTACGCTCATTTACGAGCTAAAGTCCTTGTTTCTTCATCTTCTATACATTTCTAAACTTTTGGTTTCAAAACGAGCAAAGCAATTAAGAGCCCATGGAAAACCATGGATGCAAAGGGTGCCTTACACCTTTCCTCTGCATAATTACCCCCCGAACTCAGTTTTTCTCAAAAAGGTTTTTCTCTGTTCTTTTAGCCTTTCTAACTTAATTTGGATAAAATAAAAGTCGGTGGCGACTCTTGCTTAACCGCGACATTTTCGATATAAAAGTCAGTTTACCGTATTACACACGAATGGTCCGACTAAGATCATCAGGCCTGTAAATAGTCTCAAAGAATTTTTGAAAGGCTTGGATTTCTTTAATATGAGTCGAAGTACCTTTGTGAAAGTTTTCCTGCACATCAGCAAAAGCTTCAGTTAGTTCTCGAGTAAGGCTCTCAGCATCAAAGACTTGTGTGGTGTAGTAATCTGTCCACCATTGATGGAAAACTGGAGTAGAATAAAAGGCAGGTTCGAAAGGAACAAGAGAGAGATTGGTAACACCAGTGTATCTGGCGATTTTTGATTCACACTCATCTTCAGCTAGATACAAAGTATGTAGACACATATGGTTCCTTTTCTCATACAGGCATTTGCGTTTTATTTGAACCAATCCAAATTGTCTCGATACCAGATTTGGTTGGTAGCAGAGAAGAACACATTGGCCTTTGGAGGGTCGAAGACGGTGATAGAATAGCCTTGGAGTGAGAAAAGCTTCCCAAATGGTCATGGATTCAACCTCTTGATCCTGAGACACTGTTGGAAACTTTCGAGTGAACCATTCAGGACCCACTGTCCTGTTTACGAATGAGCCATCGAAGGGCTGAATTGATAACACTGAGGAAACATCATGACATATGCTAAAAAATGTTCGCGAAGCTTCCCAGTTTCTTCTTTAGGAGTTAGCAAAGCCAACTTGGTTCCTTCTACAGCTCGATTCTTGATGTTTGGATCTTCTTCGTTCACAACACCTCGAAATGGGAGTTGAACCTCGAAAGTAGCATTGAGCCACAGTTGCAGCAGCCAGAAGGGACCGGCAAAAAGTAGGGATCCTGTTGTATAATTCTTAACAAGATTTGTTGCTTCACCTAGATTCTCATAGAGAAACCCTAGAATTAACTGGCTCAGGTTTAGTTGTGTCCCAGCGTGTAGTTGATTGGCCATACAAAGATACCTCTTTGCTACCTGTATGGACCTAGAACAGAAAACGCACCTCGAGAGCCATAATGCTAAGAAAGCAATATGCTCTTCGTCCGAAACTACCTCATTATTCTCGTCATGATATTGTTGAATAAACGCAGTATAAGTAACTGTTGCTTCGCTAAAGTTAATGGTATCGGTATCCATGACATTGGGGTCAAAGGTCTCTCCGGTTGGTCGAAGCCCCGTGATAGCAGCTATGTCGAAAAGAGTGGGGGTGACCATTCCACATGGAAGATGGAAAGTGTTATGGGAAGCATCCCAGAAATGAACTAATCCTACTAACATGGTTTGGTTGTATTCTAAACCTGTTTTGGATAATTGGATTAAGTCATAAATTCCCAGTTGTTTCCAGAAAGAAGCCTTTTGTTTTTCTACTCTTGCTAGCCAGGCGTAGTACAATTCAGGGTCTTTTGCTAAAGGAATTGACCTAAAAACTTTCACAAAATTGGTTACATAGTTTAACCTAATTTTCTCTAAGGCTTAAGGGGTTACAGTCGAAGTATCTTCTGCACCATTAGGATCTGCTAAGATTGGACGACCATCTTCATCTATCTTATTCTTACTAACTAAGGGCCTAGTTTTATAATAAGCAGGAAAGAATTTATTCAAAGCAGAATTACTTTTTCCTGGTAAAGGTCCCATGAAGGCATGAGTTTTTCCAGAAAGTTCAAAGGGAATGATTACCTGAGAAGCATAAATGGCGCGCACTTCTGCAGTATTTGGGTTTGGTATGTACTCTTGATCCCCCATCTGTGTAGATTTCTGAAGTTTCAAAGCGGGTTGAAGAACGTTTGAGGAAGACGCCATGAGTAAGTTTGATTTAGGAAATGTGTTTGAATGTAATCAGAGACGTTCTTTTCTGTGGAAAGAATGAGGAAATAGAGGTGAAAGTTGTATGAAGGTAGGAGTTCAGGTATTTAAAGGTTTAACGGAAACCCTTTCAAATCTTTTGGGTAAAAGCCATGAGACACGCGGCAGGCGTTGATTTAATCCAACGGCGGTCGAATAGTTATTAGCTTTACTCCTAGTATATAGGAGTAATGATCATGAAGTAAGACCAGAACGTGGGAATGTAAGTTATGAGTAGACATCTTTGAAAATGACAAGACGTTTTGGAAACAGAGTCATAAATGATTGTGACGTCAGTCGATAGTCTCGGAACTCTAAAACGAAATCTTATTATAACAAGAAACGCCTATTTCTCTTGTTTTTTGAAACAGGCATTTATTGGGGGCAATTTGTTAGCTGAAGATTTCTTTTGAGAAGAATGTCCTTCGAAGATTTGGAATTTAAAGGAAGATGGTTACTGATGATCATATTTGAAGATAAAAATGGCTACTGATGGCCATGCTTCGAGAATGATGTTTAAGTTGGAACAAAGATAGTGAGCGCCGAAGCTAAATTCGAAAAGAATGGTCTTTGGGACTTAGACGTTTTTGCGAAATATGCGAAGTACTAAAGCTTAGCGTGTTTCGTGGCATTCTCGATTCTGATTATGTTGCCACGCGTCGAAGGGAGATTCAGGCGGGATGATTTGAATTTCGAAGTAGTTTATGTAACCACACGAAGACAGATGGCATCCCTGGATTTTCTGTGGGCAACGTGGCATTAGATTAGTGTAGGACCGTTTAGGGTCGAAACTAGTATAAATAAGGGTCTTAATGTTAGGATTCCGTGTGTTCATTTTGTACAAATCACTCACATATTACTCAAGTATCAAGTGTTAAGAGAAAGAGTTCGCTGAGAAATGTACGTATGACACCAACACCATTTTAAATACATGTGTATTTTTCTTTATTCAAGTATCTTTCGATATTACTGCATTCCATTTACTTTATGTCATTTATATTCCTGCACTCTTTATTTTCATGTCATCTAATTTTCGAAGCATTTAACTTTTCTGCACTTTAAGATTCTTGCACCTTTACAGTTTTGTCTTATGTTTTATCTTTAACTTACCTTTCGCTGATGTTATATTTACGTGTATAACAAGGTCATTGCTAATCTTTATTTCCTTGATTAAGTATTTCTTATTTCGAGACGCACCAACCATAGACATAATTCGAACTATCATGAATAACAACCTTTTTGACTATGTCCTAGGATCAATCTAGTCGATCCTGCGAGTAACCAAGTCATATTTATTATAGTTTGGAAGACTAGCGGTTGTTTACCGGAAATCACCGTAAACAGCGACTGATTTGGAAAGTAGATTAGTATATGATAGGGTGATTCGCAATGCCGAAGGTATGTTTCTGATTGAGTTTTCTTCTAAAATTTAGATTTTCTCAATTTTCATGACTGACTGAGACTTTGTCGATTTATAATATTTTGGAGAATGCATTCGAGATTGAATGAAGAAAAATTGTGATCGAATCAAATTCAATATCACCAATCTCATTGGTGTTGAAGGCAGGGGTCATCCTTGCCAAATTGGTGGTTTGAGTTTACATTATAGTCTTGGGACTTTCAAGTAGTTATTGATTTTGTCTCTTTAGACTTCTAAATTGCTCTTCTTACTAAAGGCTCTTAGTTTTTTTTTCTTGTTTTTCTTTAAGGGGTTTGACCCTTTTTATTCAACAAAAAATACAATATTTTGGATTTGTATGTAACTTTATTCTTTTACAAAATCAATTTTATCACAACACTTGCAAAAGAAAAAATGACCCTGACAAAATATTGTTAAAACATTATTGGACTCACCACATTATTATTATACTAAAAAACATCATAAGCATCAAATTCATAGGATCACAGATCACATACTTTAATTGGGTGCAGCCACAATCACCCCACACACATTCTCCTCTATGCATGGAAATATCATCACAAGAGCATCAGCAACCGATCCAATCCAACAAGAAACATGAACAGCCTTATTTTCTTCATGAAAAACAACCTCATCCACTTCAAAATCATCCCATGATGAGATACAAACAATTTGATTCTCAATGCCACTCTTTGTGACACTCTCAACTTCAATCACCTCCAAGAACTCTTTAACAACCAAAGTAAAACTAGAACCTATTTTCATCTCTAGCTTTTGTTCCCCTTCTTCAATACAAACCATTGCTAATTCCCTCCACAACTCTTTGCTAAAACTTACATCCTTAGTAGTGATTTTGAATACTACACTTTGAACTCTATTTTTGTTTTGAGCATGGTTGTTTAAGTAGAGAAATTTTGGACTTTTAAGACCAAGGTAGTTAAATATGGTTGTGTCAATTTCTTTATTTGAGATTGAGGGTAACATATTGTATATTTGTGCCCATTTCTCTAGGAATTTTTTAACTATCAAAGTTTCTGCCAAGAGAAGACTACAACTAATGCCGACAGAGTATCCTCCGCATATAAACTTTGTGACCTGAAAAAAAAAATCAAATAAGGCCACGATGCTATTATAAACAAAAATAAATGAACATTTTAAATTTATTGAATAACTGATGTATCTGATATAATTAGAGGGTGTATGAATAGTAATACTTGCCTGAACATAAAAGAGAGGAGAAAATCGAGAAAATCTCGCATCAATTTCATTCCAAAAAACGAGTTCGGCCTCATGATCATTGCATTCCTTTTTATTCGACTCAAGAAACTCAGACAAAGTGGCAGAACACTGAGCTTCCAAGAGTCGAATTCCGGAATCATTGGACACGATTTCGAATCCTGTCACGTCGTCTCTTTTTTGGATTCGACCAGCTAGTAGAGGATGATCCAAAAGGGTCCTAGCTAGTGACTCCACAATCCAACCAGTTAAAGACCAATCATGATGTTCCTCTTCAACATTCTCATAGTACAATACCATATGATAGCATCCTTGAATTTTCCTTATTGCATGAATCTTTTGATTCTCTGATTCATGGTTGAATAGAATTCGACAAACTTGTCGTGGTTCGGTTATTTTAACGGGTGACACACTTGTCACAGATACAATTTGTGTCTTTTTGAGACACTGGTTTTCTGAGGCAACATTGCAATGCTCATGATCCATTAATATTTTTGCTAGATGCTCATTTCACAACATGTAAGGGAAGTATTTATAAGAAGAAAAAATAGATATACTATAGTTTACGTAAGAGAGATTTATTTGGTGGTTATGCATAGTTTTCATGTAGAATAACTAATTTAAGTATAGCAATACCCAACTTTCTAAGTAGAAAGGAAAATAACTAGTCACTGGACATGAATATGGTAATTGGTTGGTGCTTTGATGAAACTTGCTTAATTGAGGTTATGATCTCTCTATACGGAACATCATCTTCTTCAGACCTTTATGCAAAACTGTCCATGCAAAAAAAAAAAAAACAGTTTTATTTTGTGCTTTTTTAACATTCAAGTATTCATGATGTCACTATTATTGTAAATACTTGACCAACTTTCAAAGTAAATGGATATTCTGAATTCCAATTTCAATTGCATCTCCTTCGTTTTTGGTTTCCATTCCTCTCAATACTATTCTTGAATCAACGGAAATGAAAACTAATGGATCAGGCCTAGGCCTGATTTTGGACCTATTCATAAATTTTTAGCCATGAGTTACTCACTCCAGAATTCTAAAAAATAATTCTCAAATCTAGATTTTTAAATTCGGATGTACTCAATACAAAACAAACCCTTTTAGAAATATGCCAAAACTAGAGTTAAAATAAACTCTAAACTTTAGAATTTGTATAGTAAGTTATGGAGAATGAACTCCAAACGCGTCAAACACATCACATATATGTCTAATTTCATAATCACACAATTTTAAATTATTCCGCGTTCCAATGTTCGATTGCCTACAAAAATTAAAATCTGGACGCTTTTGTTTAAGTATTTACGCAATTCCATCTTCCTTCCTATTGGAGAGACTTTTTTAGCTAGTGATGGATTGTCTTCTCGAGTTCATGTGTCTCCAACATCTTGTTTCTGGATTCATGTATCCCTAGCTTCCTTAAAAGCTCCTCCTACCCCAAATGTCCCAAATGGTGTTATGCCTGATGGTTTCTTGGGAGGCCTTACACCTTTCGCTACATCCCCTGTATCCAGACCATGACGCTAGGCACGCGTTTGAGGGAGAGGTAGCATAAATATTTAATTACTCTTTTAAATACACGTGTTATAATATTTGAACTGTCTGACGTTGAATATTTTTTTGTAGTATCAGTCACGATATGAAGGTTGTAAAGTTAGGGCAGCCTAATGAACCATGGTTTTAGGATGTCTTGCAACTATCTGGGCTGCAGGACTTATGCAAGACTAGATATGATTATATTAACCATGACTATTTTCTACTTTTGTAGAGAGATGACAAGTACATATGTCGTAATTTCATCTTTTGATCACTGAGATGCCTATCACACATGATGATCTATTATGCCTCATACATCTTCTGATCACCAGAAAATTATTAAAATACTCCATAACCTGTAGACTTGAGACACTAGACATGATAGTTACTTATTAGGGAATTGACTTGGAAAAAACCGAAGAGGAGATAAATGACACCACAAAATGTCATACTAGATTTTCATTCATAGTAGATTTGTATGAACACCACATGATTGCAGTTGTTGATTTGTACGAACACCGCATTGTTGTAGTTGTGGATTTTAATGAACACCACATGGTTAGTAATATGCTATTCTATTCAGATATTAATATTCATACTTATTGTTCTAATTACAGCTCATGTCTGAGTCAACGACGTGAAATCCGTTGTATTACCTAATAGACGACCTTTCTCCCTATTAACCAATACAATGTCAATAAGTTCCAATGGTGAAGAAAGATATCAATCACCCGTATTCTCGTTGATATTAAACCTAACTCTATCTCTAGAAATTAGAACCCAATAGATGGAGACTTGAATCTAATAATGACCAGCACCTCTTGAATGTCAAGTCGTACCATGAGAACATGTTTTAGGTAGCTAATTTAAAACAAGCATTAGGAATTAAGAATGAAGAATCATCAGTATTAAAGCTTAAGTATGAAGAATGAAACTTAATAATTAAGAATAAAGAATGATGATAATTAATAAATAGATATAATGATGACTACACCTAACTACGACAAAAGAGAATTAACTACATTTACTCATTGTAGCTTTACAATTAAACCCTAAACGAAAGAGGTTGAACAATATTTGTAGCGATTCTTCGACCAACGCTCCCGAATTAAATCTTCATCTCCTTATTCTCTCTTGTTGAGATTTAAAGTGGACCTACTTTCTTTATTAACTACCTTGAATCTAAAAAAAAAAAATCTATTTTTTTATGTAAATAATTTTTTTTTCTTTCTCTATATCACGAGCTATTTTTTTTTATGATTATTTAATACAATTGAATTTATATTATAATTATTATTTTTAAAATTTTAAAAATTACATGTATATTTAAATAAAATTTATATCGTATTAAATAAATTTTTGTTGGAGACAATTCGAGGGTCAACACGAGAGAGTATTTTATCCTTGGGATACACCTTTGTGAAAGACACACCACATATTCATCCAAAACTTTAAAATAATAGGTGTGTGAGTTCTATAATTTATAAAGTGTTTAATCTTTTTTTTAATCAATATGTGACTTTTTCCACACATTTGATTCTAAAAAATTTACACTGCCTTTGCACGGAGTATTTTATTAATTTTTTTTATCAACTCTTACAATTGAATTTTTTTAAATATTGAGGCATTCATTCCCTTTAATTAACTCAAGGGATTTTTTAGTGGAATGTCTTTCTATTTCTTTGAACAATATTTTCGAAAACAAGTTGATCTCAAAATAGAAGAGAATTTATCATTCTAACTTAAAACCTCTTTTAATATTAGATATAAGCTAGCTTCACTTTATATTTTGGCTTTAATATTTTCCAGCTGTCAGTTTGTAATAGGTCCTTGATTTATTCTGTTAGGCAGTTAGCTATTGGTTAAATCTGCTAGGCTTGGTCCAATAGCAATAAGGATATATAAACCTTATCTGCACTTGTTAGCAGTGTGGTGAAGATTACACAAAGTGTAATCCTTGAATGTAAAAGATGAATGCTGAGCATTCTTTGAATCAATAAAGCAAGCAGGTTGAATGCAAAGCATTCTACAATTCTAACATGGTATCATCGTGATCGATCCATCCTCCCTTCCGCTCATCTTCCTCTCACCATCCTTCGTCTTTTTTTTCGCCTCTGAGAAGCGTCTTCAACATTCATCATCCTACCATGGTGACGGCTGTTAGAACAAGATTTGTTCTGATCAATTATCTTAGTTTTGATGATAACAATAATATGAATTTTGCTTAAGATAATATGGTACTCTAATCCAATGCAATTTCCTTTTCAGGAAATATATAAAGAGTATGCATAATTCAGCGCTCAGAAGCTTTGTCTCAAGGGTTCAGCATGCAACATCAGAACATGGTCTGGCAAGACATCAGAAGATGGTCGAAGCAGAATCAGAACATGGGTCTATGGAAGCATCAGAAGAACATGAGATCAGAAGCACTGAAGTTCTGATGGTATCACGCTCAGAAGCACTTCAAGGTCAGAAGATCAGAAGATGCTTTGCACCAAGCTGTTTGACTCTGATGATATTCAAACGTTGTATTCACAAACATCAGATCAGAAGGAAGTACAAAAGCGTATAGGCAACGTCAGTAGACACAGCGTGAACAAGGCTCGAGGTAGTTGACAAAAGCGTATAACATTAAATGCGATGCTGTACGGAACACGCAAAGCATTAAATGCACTCAACGGTCATCTTCTCCAACGCCTATAAATATGAAGTTCTGATGAGAAGCAAGGTTAACGATTCTGCACAAAACAACTCATATTAACTTGCTGAAACTCTGTTCTATTCAAAGCTCAGAATCTTCATCTTCATCAAAGCTCACTACATTGCCGTTGTAATATATTAGTGAGATTAAGCTTAAACGTTAAGAGAAATATCACAGTTTGTGATTATAGCTTTTAAGAAGCAATTGTAATACTCTTAGAATTGATTACATTAAGTTGTAAGGAACTAGAGTGATCGTGTGGATCAGTATACTCTAGGAAGTCTTAGAGGTTATCTAAGCAGGTTGTAACTAGAGTGATCGTGTGGATCAGAAGACTCTAGAAAAGTCTTAGAGGGTATCTAAGCAGTTGTTTCTGGAGTGATCAGTGTGTGATCAGAAGACTCTGGAAGACTTAGTTGCTGACTAAGTGGAGAACCATTGTAATCCGTGCGATTAGTGGATTAAATCCTCAGTTGAGGTAAATCATCTCTGCGGGGGTGGACTGGAGTAGTTTAGTTAACAACTAACCAGGATAAAAATAACTGTGCAATTTATTTTTATCTGTCTAGTTTTTAAAGCTACACTTATTCAAACCCCCCCCCCCTTTCTAAGTGTTTTTCTATCCTTCAATTGGCATCAGAGCGCCGGTTCTAAGGTGCAAGCACTTAACCGTGTTTAGAAAAGATTCAGGAAGAGAAAAACGCTTCAGTAAAAGATGGCTGATGAAACTGCAAAGTCTACACCTGCATCTACATCTGGCTCTACTGAGCAACACAACGGTAACAATGGTTATACTAGACCGCCGGTATTTGATGGTGAAAACTTTGAATACTGGAAAGATAAACTGGAAAGTTACTTTCTTGGTCTAGATGGTGATCTATGGGATCTTCTGATGGATGGTTACAAACATCCAGTAAATGCCAGTGGCGTAAAGCTGACAAGGCAAGAAATGAATGATGATCAGAAGAAGCTTTTCAGGAATCATCATAAATGCAGAACTGTTTTGCTGAATGCTATCTCTCATGCTGAGTATGAGAAGATATCTAACAGGGAAACGGCCTATGACATATATGAGTCCTTGAAAATGACTCATGAAGGAAATGCTCAAGTCAAGGAGACTAAAGCTCTCGCTTTAATCCAGAAGTATGAAGCCTTCAAGATGGAGGATGATGAAGACATTGAAAAGATGTTTTCAAGATTTCAAACTCTTACTGCTGGATTGAGAGTTCTTGACAAGGGATACACCAAGGCTGATCACGTAAAGAAGATCATCAGAAGCTTACCCAGAAGATGGGGTCCTATGGTGACTGCATTCAAGATTGCAAAGAATTTGAATGAAGTTTCTCTGGAAGAGCTTATCAGTGCCTTGAGAAGCCATGAAATAGAGCTGGACGCAAATGAGCCTCAAAAGAAAGGTAAGTCTATTGCATTAAAATCCAATATCAAGAAATGCACTAACGCTTTTCAGGCTAGAGAAGAAGATCCTGAAGAATCAGAATCTGAAGAAGAAGATGAACTGTCCTTGATCTCCAGAAGGCTAAATCAACTCTGGAAGAACAAGCAAAGGAAGTTCAGAGGCGTCAGAAGTTCAAAGAAATTTGAACGTGGAGAATCTTCTGATGACAGAAGATTTGACAAGAAGAAGGTCATGTGCTATGAATGCAATGAGCCTGGACACTTCAAGAATGAATGTCCAAAACTTCAGAAGGAAAATCCCAAGAAGAAGTTTCATAAGAAGAAAGGTCTTATGGCAACCTGGGATGAGTCAGAAGATGATTCAGACTCTGAAGATGAGCAGGCTAACTGTGCGCTGATGGCGACAGAAGATGACGGATCGGAATCTACATCAGAATCAGATTCTGAAGAGGTATTTTCTGAACTTACTAGAGATGAGTTAGTTTCCGGTCTAACTGAACTTCTGGAATTCAAGTCTCAGATTAGTCTCAAATACAAAGAGCTGAAAAAGCTATTTGAATTTGAAACAAAGAAGCTTGAGTTGGAGAATTCTGAATTAAAAGAAAAACTTTTAAAATTATCCAATAATGTTGGATCTCCTTCTGATTCAGAAAAATCCACTCCTAGTCTAAACCATATTCTGAAAGAATATGATTTAAGTTTCAGGAAGTTCTTATCTAGAAGTATTGGCAGAAGTCAGCTAGCTTCTATGATATATGCTGTGTCTGGAAACAAAAGAGTTGGCATTGGTTTTGAGGGTGAAACCCCATACAAACTTGAACCTGTTGATGAAATGAAATTCACATACAAGCCATTGTATGATCAGTTCAAGTATGGCCACTCCCATGATATTAGGCACACTTCACATGCTCAAAGTTTTCACATAACACACACCAAAAAGCATGTGACACAACCTAGGAAATATCCTGAAACTCACATTAAAAATTATCATGCTGTTCCTCATATTGCTTACAATGTTAAACCCAAGTTCAATCAGAACTTGAGAAAATCTAACAAGAAAGGACCCAAGAAGATGTGGGTACCTAAGGATAAGATTATTCCAATTGCAGATATCCTTGGCTGCAAAAAGGACAAAGCACAACATGTCATGGTACCTGGACTCTGGATGCTCACGACACATGACAGGAAGAAGGTCTATGTTCCAAGACCAGGTGCTTAAGTCTGGAGGAGAAGTCAAGTTTGGAGGAGATCAGAAGGGCAAGATAATTGGCTCGGGAACTATAAGGTCTGGTAACTCTCCTTCCATTTCTAATGTACTTCTTGTAGAAGGATTAACACATAACCTCTTATCTATCAGTCAATTGAGTGACAATGGTTATGATATAATCTTTAATCAAAAGTCTTGCAAGGCTGTAAATCAGAAGGATGGCCCAATCCTATTTACAGGCAAGAGGAAGAATAACATTTATAAGACAGATCTGCAAGATCTTATGAGTCAGAAGGTGACTTGTCTTATGTCTGTTTCTGAAGAGCAGTGGGTCTGGCACAGAAGATTAGGTCATGCTAGTTTGAGAAAGATTTCTCAGATTAACAAACTGGATCTTGTCAGAGGACTCCCTAATCTGAAATTCAAATCAGATGCTCTTTGTGAAGCATGTCAGAAGGGCAAGTTCTCCAAACCTGCATTCAAGTCCAAGAATGTTGTTTCTACCTCAAGGCCATTAGAACTCTTGCACATTGATCTGTTTGGCCCAGTCAAAACAGCATCTGTCAGAGGGAAGAAATATGGATTAGTCATCGTAGATGATTATAGCCGCTGGACGTGGGTAAAATTCTTGAAACACAAGGATGAGACTCATTCAGTGTTCTTTGATTTCTGCATTCAGATCCAATCTGAAAAAGAGTGTAAAATCATAAAGGTCAGAAGTGATCATGGTGGTGAATTTGAGAACAGATTCTTTGAAGAATTCTTCAAAGAAAATGGTATTGCCCATGATTTCTCTTGTCCTAGAACTCCACAGCAAAATGGAGTTGTAGAACGAAAGAATAGGACTCTGCAAGAAATGGCCAGAACCATGATCAATGAAACCAATATGGCTAAGCATTTCTGGGCAGAAGCAATAAACACTGCATGCTATATTCAGAATAGAATCTCTATCAGACCTATTCTAAATAAGACTCCTTATGAATTGTGGAAGAATAAAAAGCCCAACATTTCATATTTCCATCCTTTTGGATGTGTATGCTTTATTCTGAACACTAAAGATCATCTTGGTAAGTTTGATTCCAAAGCACAAAAATGTTTCCTTCTTGGATATTCTGAACGCTCAAAAGGCTACAGAGTATACAATACTGAAACATTGGTTGTGGAAGAATCAATCAATATCAGGTTTGATGATAAGCTTGGTTCTGAAAAACCAAAGCAGTTTGATAATTTTGCAGATTGTGATATTGATATATCAGAAGTTGTTGAGCCAAGAAGCAACGCATCAGAAGCAGAGCTTCTCAGAAGCAAAGAATCTGAAGATCAAGTATCAGCTTCTCTGGAGAATCTAAGCATTTCTGAAGAACCATCTGTCAGAAGATCATCCAGACTCATCTCTGGTCATTCAGAAGATGTCATTCTTGGAAAGAAGGATGATCCAATCAGAACAAGAGCATTCCTTAAGAACAATGCAGACTGTCAATTAGGTCTTGTATCTTTGATCGAGCCAACTTCTGTTGATCATGCTCTAGAAGATCCAGACTGGATAATTGCTATGCAAGAAGAATTGAATCAGTTTACAAGGAATGACGTTTGGGATCTTGTTCCTAGACCAGATGGATTCAATATAATCGGTACAAAATGGGTCTTCAGAAACAAGCTCAGTGAGAAAGGTGAAGTGGTAAGGAACAAAGCCAGACTGGTGGCTCAGGGTTATAGTCAGCAAGAAGGGATTGACTATACAGAAACCTTTGCACCAGTGGCCAGGTTAGAATCTATTCGTCTATTAATTTCATTTGCCACTCAACATAACATCACTCTCTATCAGATGGATGTTAAGAGTGCCTTCTTAAATGGTTATATAGATGAAGAAGTTTATGTCCATCAACCTCCTGGTTTTGAAGACTCTATGTCTCCTAATCATGTTTTTAAACTAAAGAAATCGTTGTATGGATTGAAACAAGCTCCCAGAGCTTGGTATGAACGCTTAAGTTCTTTCCTTCTGAATAATGGTTTCACTAGAGGAAAAGTGGACACTACTCTCTTTTGTAAAACCTTTAAAAGGGATATTTTAATTTGTCAAATATATGTAGATGATATTATTTTTGGAACATCTAATGCTACACTTGGAAAGAAGTTTGCTGAGTCTATGCAGGCTGAGTTTGAAATGAGCATGATGGGAGAACTCAAGTATTTCCTTGGAATACAAATAAATCAAACATCAGAAGGAACGTATGTTCACCAAACCAAGTATGTGAAGGAACTTCTGAAGAAGTTTAATCTTCTAGACTGTAAAGAAGCCAAAACTCCTATGCATCCAACATGCATCCTAGGTAAGGATGAGGTAAGTAAGAAGGTAGATCAGAAGTTATACAGAGGTATGATTGGATCTCTTCTATATTTGACTGCTTCTAGACCTGACATTCTGTTCAGTGTTTGTTTGTGTGCCAGATTCCAATCAGATCCTAGAGAATCTCATTTAACTGCTGTTAAGAGAATTCTAAGGTATCTGAAAGGTACTACTAATGTTGGCTTAGTTTACAGAAAATCTAAAGAATACAACTTAGTAGGATTCTGCGATGCTGACTATGCTGGAGACAGAATTGAAAGAAAGAGTACTTCAGGAAGTTGTCAATTTCTTGGAAGTCATTTGATCTCCTGGTATAGCAAGAAGCAAGCAACTATTGCTCTATCAACAACAGAAGTAGAGTATGTCGCTGCTGCTGGTTGCAGTACACAGATGCTCTGGATGAAGAGTCAGTTAGAAGATTATCAGATATATGAGAGTAACATTCCTATATTCTGTGATAATACTTCTGCTATATGTTTATCTAAGAATCCTATTCTTCATTCAAAGGCTAAACATATTGAGATTAAACATCATTTCATAAGGGACTATGTTCAGAAGGGTGTTATATCTTTAAACTTTGTGGATACAGACCATCAATGGGCTGATATCTTTACAAAACCCCTGGCTGAAGATAGGTTTAAGTTCATTCTGAAGAACATGAGTATGGATTTATGCCCAGGATGAGAAGATGAGAAGTTCTTATGTATGAGTATCTTCTGAAATGAAAGTGGATTATTTTTTTTAATCAGAAGTTCTGATTGAAATCTTTTAGAAATTATGATTCGGTTATTACTAACGTTTCAGTGTCTAAGTTGATTCAGAACCTCTTTTAAAGCAAAACAGCTGTAACGTTTTATCTCGGGATGGTAAACCTGTCGTTACTGTTCATGGATAAGCGCGCGTGCAGTTGAAGGGACGCCGACCATAGGTAACTGTGCTAGTCACCTCTTTTGTCTTTATTATCTCTCCTCATGTCACGTAACATTAAATGCTATCCATCATTTTTTTTTTTAAAATACTCTTCAAACGCTTCTCCTTCCCTCTTATATTTTCTCTATTTCACTCTGTCTTTGTTTTTCCTTCTCTATCTCTTTGCATTCCTCATCAAGTTTTTTCTCTCTCTTGCTCAAACAAAGTTTTTTTTAAAAAATCCTAGATGCTCTAAGCCTGTTGAAGATCTATGACTCAAAGGCGGCAGATCTCTGCATATCTCGGGATGGCTCTCCTAATACCTCTCAAGAGGTTAAGAATGATATTCTTAACTTCTATGTTAAGGGAAAGCCCCGTTTGCAACAGCAGTTCTCTGTCTGTGAACTGTCCCTCTCTTCCTCTTTGGTCTCTGGGATCTCTCCTACAGTGGAGGTTCTAGTCTGGAAGACAAGAAGACCACCGGGATTCTTGATGGGTTGACACAGAGTGTGTCTTGCTAGGGTTTTGTTTTTAATTTTTGTAGTCATTTCCTCTTGGGATGACTTTTTATGTATTTGCTAGGAATGTTTCTCATCTTGTTAAACATAGGAACCTTTTGTAATATCTTTTGATTATCAATGAAAAGTTTCTTTGTTTTTACATTCCAGTAATTTTATTTGTCGTTTTATTCATCTGAATCTTTTGATGTATTCTTTTTGATGTTATGACAAAAAGGGGGAGAAAGATAAATGATAAATGATTTGATTAATCTATCAGTTGCTGGGTAAAGCTCCCACACATTTACTAACAAGAACTGCAAGTTCTATATGGTTTAAGTGTTTTGCAGGTATAAAGTAGTGAAGAGAATCTTCAAAGCAAACACAAGAAGCAAAACCATAAGAAGTGTTATTCTGTAAAAAGAATAAGCTCATGGAAACTGAAGCAAGCTGAGTGCTGTCAAGCTTCAGAAGCAAGAAAGAAGAATGAATCAGAAGCACTGATAATAGAATTTGATCCATATTTGTCTATTTGCTCTGACAAAATTCTATTTGCTCTGATAACATTATTTTAGCCTATATGGCTCTGATACATATCATGTGTTCTAATATACATTTTATGTTCTGACTCGTTCATGCTGACTTTTGTCGTTTAGTTTTTGTTCTGTAACATTTCAGGATGTAGAGATGCTCTGATGATGCTCTGGTACATTCAACAATGTTCTGATACAAATCTAGCATGAAGTGATGTTGGTAGAAATTCAAAGCTCTGAAGCTATCCGAGGGAAGCAGAAATCAGAAGCTGTGATTGTTCTAAAGATCCAGAAAACTCAAGTTCTGAAGCTGTCCTAAATGGAAGCAGAAATCAGAAGCTGTGAATGTTCTGAAGATCAAAGAAATTCAAGTTCTGAAGCTGTCCTAAATGGAAGCAGAAATCAGAAGCTGAGAATGTTCTGAAGATCAAAGAAATTCAAGTTCTGAAGCTGTCCTAGATGGAAGCAGGAATCAGAAGCTGTGAGTGTTCTAGGGATCTAAAGAAATTCTAGTTCTGAAGCTGTCCAATGGAAGCAGAAGTCAGAAGCTATGAATTCTCTAAAGACAGAAGCTTATG
The DNA here is from genome assembly GCF_029867415.1 of Vicia villosa. Classification (NCBI taxonomy): domain Eukaryota; kingdom Viridiplantae; phylum Streptophyta; class Magnoliopsida; order Fabales; family Fabaceae; genus Vicia; species Vicia villosa. Next base: position 146,116,181 of record NC_081181.1, read on the forward strand.
TGATCGTCTCTACCGAAATAATCAGGGAAGTCTTTTATTAAAGTTCTTCGAGTATTTATTTCAGGGGGAGATTATTTATCTCAGGGGGAGATTGTTAATCTCAGGGGGAGACATATTCATATGCTTATGCTATAGCTGTGTAATTTGTCTTTTGCCGTCTGCTCTTTCTGATCGCAAATTCATATCATTTATATATGTTTTTGTCATCATCAAAAAGGGGGAGATTGTTAGAACAAGATTTGTTCTGATCAATTATCTTAGTTTTGATGATAACAATAATATGAATTTTGCTTAAGATAATATGGTACTCTAATCCAATGCAATTTCCTTTTCATGAAATATATAAAGAGTATGCATAATTCAGCGCTCAGAAGCTTTGTCTCAAGGGTTCAGCATGCAACATCAGAACATGGTCTGGCAAGACATCAGAAGATGGTCGAAGCAGAATCAGAACATGGGTCTATGGAAGCATCAGAAGAACATGAGATCAGAAGCACTGAAGTTCTGATGGTATCACGCTCAGAAGCACTTCAAGGTCAGAAGATCAGAAGATGCTTTGCACCAAGCTGTTTGACTCTGATGATATTCAAACGTTGTATTCACAAACATCAGATCAGAAGAAAGTACAAGTGGCAAGCTACGCTGACTGACAAAAGGAACGTTAAAAGCTATTATAGGCAACGTCAGTAGACACAGCGTGAACAAGGCTCGAGGTAGTTGACAAAAGCGTATAACATTAAATGCGATGCTGTACGGAACACGCAAAGCATTAAATGCACTCAACGGTCATCTTCTCCAACGCCTATAAATATGAAGTTCTGATGAGAAGCAAGGTTAACGATTCTGCACAAAACAACTCATATTAACTTGCTGAAACTCTGTTCTATTCAAAGCTCAGAATCTTCATCTTCATCAAAGCTCACTACATTGCTGTTGTAATATATTAGTGAGATTAAGCTTAAACGTTAAGAGAAATATCACAGTTTGTGATTATAGCTTTTAAGAAGCAATTGTAATACTCTTAGAATTGATTACATTAAGTTGTAAGGAACTAGAGTGATCGTGTGGATCAGTATACTCTAGGAAGTCTTAGAGGTTATCTAAGCAGGTTGTAACTAGAGTGATCGTGTGGATCAGAAGACTCTAGAAAAGTCTTAGAGGGTATCTAAGCAGTTGTTCCTGGAGTGATCAGTGTGTGATCAGAAGACTCTGGAAGACTTAGTTGCTGACTAAGTGGAGAACCATTGTAATCCGTGCGATTAGTGGATTAAATCCTCAGTTGAGGTAAATCATCTCTGCGGGGGTGGACTGGAGTAGTTTAGTTAACAACGAACCAGGATAAAAATAACTGTGCAATTTATTTTTATCTGTCTAGTTTTTAAAGCTACACTTATTCAAACCCCCCCCCCCCCCTTTCTAAGTGTTTTTCTATCCTTCAACGGCAACACCAGAATCGCATTCTTCAGCTTCTCCGTTCAACAATGGCTTCGGCCCCAAGCTCTCAATCAAGCTTCAGGAGAACAATTTTCTTCTCTGGAATCAACAGGTCGAAGGGATCATCTTGTCACATAAACTTCATCAATTTGTGGTGAATCCTAAGATTCCACCGATGTTTGCCTCTGAAGATGACTGCATCGCTAACAAGATCTCCACTGTGTATGAATCTTGGATTGTTTAAGATCAAACTCTGTTCTCATGGCTGCTCTCCACTATCTCAGAATCTGTTCTTCCTTGGGTCTTATCTTGCAAGCACTCTCATCAGATCTGGGATCAAGTTCATAAGCATTTCAATGCCGTCATGAAGGCCAGAGTTCACCAACTGCGATCAGAACTGAAAACTACCAAGAAAGGCAATCGCTCAATATCTGAATACGTGCTTCAAATTAGGGCAATTGCTGATGCTCTTCTTTCTATTGGTGATCCCATTTCTGAAAGAGATCAAATCGATGCCATACTCCAAGGTCTTCCAGAGGAGTACAATCCTTTCGTGATGATGACATACGACAAAGAGGAATTATCTTCTATCTATGATATTGAAGCACTGCTTTACGTTCAAGAAGCGCAACTCGACAAATACCGTCAAGAACTCGCTCTTAATACAGCCACTGCAAATCTTGCACACACAGATACAAGTGCAAACACCAAGACCACCAGAGGTGGCTATCAGCAATCAAGAGGTCGTGGATTTGCTTCAAGAGGTCGTGGTCGTGCTCGAGCTCGTGGCAACTACATTCAAGGGAATCGTCCAACATGCCAACTCTGTGGGAAGTATGGTCATGCTGTGATCGACTGGTTGCACCGGTATGATGAACATTTTGAACCTGCCACCTTGAAGCACACTCAACACTCTACAGAGTCCAAAGAGCAACAGAACAATGATGCCACTACCTCAGCACAAGCAACTGCACTTCTAGCACATCAGGAGGACTTCAACATTCCTTCCAACCTTGAATCACAAGCGTGGTTCGCGGATTCAGGTGCATCTCATCACATTACCTCTAGAAATTCAAATATTACACACATAGCACCATATCGTGGCACTAACAAAGTCCTTATTGGTAATGGCCACGGGCTGTAAATTCAGTCCATAGGACAAGCTCACATTAAGTCTAAGACTGCACCACATTTTTCTCTTACCCTGAACAATATGCTTCATGTTCCTAGCATAACACGCAATTTACTTTCAGTGTCTAAATTTGCTAAAGACAACAGTGTCTTCTTTGAATTTCATTCTAACAGCTGCTTTGTTAAATCTCAGGCATCTAAGGAAGTACTCTTAGAAGGCTCCCTTGATGCTGGAGGACTATATTGCTTCCCCAATCTCACTCTGGAGTCATCTGTGCCACCTGCAGTAAACTCTGCATGTTTGTCTTCTAATCAGGTCAATCCTGCTTTAGATTCCATGTCAAATAAGTTTGCCCTATGGCACAATAGGTTGGGACATGCCAACTCTGCAGTAGTTAAAACTGTTCTTAAACTTTGTAATATTTCTTTGAGCAATAAAAACTATAATGATTTCTGCAATTCTTGTTGTTTAGGGAAGTCCCATAGAATATATGCTCCCTTAACTTCTACTGTGTACTGTGCTCCTTTTGAATTGATTCATACTGATTTGTGGGGACCCTCCCCCAATCCATCTAGTCAAGGTTTTTCTTACTATATTGCCTTTGTTGATGTGTATACAAAATATACCTGGATTTATTTTCTAAAACAAAAATCTGACTCTCTTAGCATCTTTAAACAATTCCTTACATCTGTCAAAACTCAATTTCACACCACCATTAAAGCTATCCAATCTGACTTTGGTGGTGAATTTAGGCCCTTCACCACTTATCTCAATGAGTTAGGCATCACCCATAGACTCACATGCCCACACACCTCCCATCAAAATGGGACTGTTGAAAGAAAACATAGGAACATAGTAGAAATGGGTTTAACCTTACTTGCCCATGCTCAGCTTCCTATGGAATACTGGGGTCATGCATTCACTGCAGCAGTACACCTCATCAATAGACTTCCCACTCATACTCTTCCTAAGTTCATCTCTCCCTTCCAAGCCCTGTTTCATAAAGTTCCTGACTATTCCAATCTCAGAACTTTTGGTTGCTCTTGCTTCCCTCACTTAAGACCATACAATAAAAACAAACTTCAGTTTAGAAGTGCAGAGTGTGTCTATCTTGGTATTTCTCCACAACACAAGGGCTATAAGTGTCTTAGCAGAAAGGGTAGAATTTATATTTCCAAAGATGTTATCTTCAATGAAAAAGTCTTCCCTTACAAAACTTTAGTAGCTGATCAGTCAACATCAAAACAGCCTGGCCCACCTAAGTCTCTACCTTTATTAATACCAAGTACATCTATCTCTCCTATCATTGACCAATCTTTATCCAATGGTCACAATGCTGCATCTACCACCCCAGCTACTATTAATGAGGCAGAACCCTCAGTTACTACTAATGCTCCTCATTCTGAACATCAAAATGAGTCCCTACCCTTGGATAACACAACCTCTGATCACACTCCTTCTCCCATTCAATCTGTCTCCCATAACAATATTGAACAGAGTCACACTAGTGCCTCTTCTATGGGATCTGATCATTCCATTCCAGCTTCTGTCTCTGATACTTCCTCCCCACCTCCCATGGTCACTAATTCACATTCCATGCTTACTAGAGGTAAAACAGGTAGTCTCAAACCCAAGACTTTCCTTGCTCATTGTGAACCAGTCACCCTCAAGCAAGCTCTAGCTCAACAATCTTGGGTTGAGGCTATGCAGCAAGAGTTCAATGCCCTGCTAGCAAAGAATACTTGGACACTCACTACTCTACCTCCCCATAGGAAAGCCATAGGCTGCAAATGGGTGTTCAGACTCAAAGAAAATTCTGATGGCACAATTAACAAACATAAAGCCAGATTGGTAGCCAAAGGCTTCAACCAACAATATGGCTTTGACTTCCATGAGACTTTCAGCCCTGTTGTCAAACCAGCCACCATCAAAGTTATTCTGACTCTTGCACTAACCTACAAATGGGATATACAACAGATAGACATCAATAATGCTTTTCTAAATGGAGCTCTACAGGAAGAGATCTATATGCAGCAGCCACCAGGTTTTGAACACACTAACAAGACACTAGTGTGCAAATTAAACAGAGCCCTTTATGGCCTAAAGCAGGCACCCAGGTCCTGGTATGAAAAGTTACATAAAACTCTCGTTCTTTTTGGTTTTGTTGCAAGCAATTGTGACCACTCATTGTTCATTTACACTCATCAAGGAGTGACCTTATATGTCTTAGTATATGTGGATGACATTCTAGTTACAGGGTCCTCACCTCATCTGATCACCAAACTAATCAACCAGCTCCATGATCAGTTTGCCCTAAAGAAACTGGGTAAACTTGAGTACTTCCTAGGTCTGGAGGTGCACTATCAAAGCAATGGCTCTCTCCTATTAACTCAGACTAAGTACATCAGGGATCTGCTATCTAGAGTCAACATGGATACAGCTAATGGAGTATCAACACCCATGCTCAGTCACTGCAAGCCTAGCAAATTTGGTACAGATCCCATGGAAGAACCAGCTATGTACAGATCCACTGTAGGTGCCTTGCAATATGTCACTCTCACACGACCAGATATTGCATACTCTGCTAACAAAGCTTGTCAGTTTATGGCCTCCCCGATGCAAAGTCATTGGAGCATTGTGAAGAGAATTCTCAGATATTTAAGTGGTTCTGCCAAGATGGGTCTACTACTATGTCCTGCAACTCCAAATCAACCTCTTTCTCTTAGAGCCTACAGTGACTCTGACTGGGCCAATGATCCAGATGATGGAAGGTCCACCTCAGGCACTTGCATCTTCATTGGCCCCAATCTTATATCATGGAGCTCAAAGAAACAATCTTTGGTTGCAAAATCCAGTGCCGAAGCAGAGTACAGGGCATTGGCACATACCACTTCAGAAGTTTTATGGTTAGAATCTCTCCTAACTGAACTGAAAATCAAATTTTTCTCCCCTACTCTACTCTGTGATAATATTAGTGCTGTCCTTCTCTCCCACAATCCAATACTTCATGCACGCACCAAACATGTAGAACTGGATCTACATTTTGTCAGAGAAAAAGTCATGGCCAATAAGCTAAAGAACCAACATGTTCCTGCCACGACTCAGATAGCTGACATAATGACCAAACCTCTTCCTACTGCTGCCTTTCAACAACTCAGATCAAGCTCAAAGTGGTGCTGCTGCCCCCACCTTGATCTTGAGGGGGAGTATTAGATATAAGCTAGCTTCACTTTATATTTAGGCTTTAATATTTTCCAGATGTCAGTTTGTAATAGGTCCTTGATTTATTCTGTTAGGCAGTTAGCTATTGGTTAAATCTGTTAGGCTTGGTCCAATAGCAATAAGGATATATAAACCTTATCTGCACTTGTTAGCAGTGTGGTGAAGATTACACAAAGTGTAATTCTTGAATGTAAAAGATGAATGCTGAGCATTCTTTGAATCAATAAAGCAAACAGGTTGAATGCAAAGCATTCTACAATTCTAACATTTAAGGAAAAAAAACTTACGTGGCTAACTCTTTGTTTGTTTTCTTTCGGGTAGCCTGCCATTTTTCTAGTTTTCCTCTCAAGGTCCTAAGTTCAAATCCTGCTAGGTGCTATCAATCCTTGCGTGGGTCAATCCATACAAAACTTTGTTCTGGCTTTAAACGGCCCCCGATAGTGGACGGTGGGATTGGTCCCTCTTAGATTAGTCGGTCGCAAGGCCGGATACCAAGATTTAAAAATAAAAAAAAAATTGGAATAAGATTTACTTTTTCCAATAAGATTTTATAACAAGAAAACTCACTTGTAGATATCTATTTGAGATCTATAAAATATGTTGGAGTTTGTTGACAATAAGATCATATTCATATTTTAATTCTTTAAAATGTATGATGTTAATCTTTTTTATTTAATTAACGATAAAAAATTCTGAAATCATAGCTAAATTCGTCATTAATTAAATAAAAATGACTAACATAGTAAGTTATAAAAGGTAATAAAACAAATATGATACTTTTTTAAATTAAAGGACTAAAATAAACCCTGAAATTAATATGAAAAAAAAAAGATATTAAACCAAAATTATATAGGTTAACATTTATTTTAGATAAAAATTATAATTAAACTTTCAAAAAATTGAGTAGAATATATTGTCAAAAAATATCAGAGAGATGAAATTATGAAATTGTGAGATTAAAATTATGATAACAAAATTGAGTGTAAAATTAAAAGCAAAGAGATGAAATCATAAAAGAAAATTTGAGTAACATCTTAAATATCAAAATTTATAAGTTAAAGAAGCTCTTTCAGCCACTAGTTTATATGGTTATATGGCCCAAAACTGAACACAACACACAATCTCTCCATTCCACCACTCAACCGTTAGATACATACTGGCACTGCTACCTACCGAACACAAACTGAATTCAACATATCCATGGCTACAACAACCTCGTCTTTTATGTTTCATAAACTTCCTACCTCGTCACCTTGTCGTACCAGAATTGGATCCTCGAGAAGTTCCAAATTCATCAAAGCTCAATCCTCTGATGTCCGAAAAGAACACGTTGTCATTGTGGGTGGTGGGATCGCAGGTCTTGCAACTGCTCTATCCCTTCACAGGTTTCAATTCTAGCTCCTCAATCTCTCTTCTTTATTTATCCACCATCATCAATCACTCTGAATCATGATGGTTTTAACAGGCTTGGTGTTCGGTCTCTGGTGCTGGAACAGTCAGAGTCACTTCGAACTGGCGGAACTTCACTCACTCTTTTCAAGAATGGGTGGAGTGTACTTGATTCAATTGGAGTAGCTGATAATCTCAGAACTCAATATTTAGAAATTCAAGGGTTCGTTAATTCATTGTTTGTTTATTTGATCACTTTTATCACTTGCATTGTTGCTAAATGCATATATCAGCTGAGCTTGAGCTGGTTCATAAATTCAGCTTTACAGGATGGTGGTGAAGTCTGAGGAAGGAAGAGAACTGCGCTCCTTCAATTTCAAACAAGAGGATGAAAGGTATATAATAATATTGTATACATGAATATTGAAAATGTGTATGTTGTCACAACAATGTCCGATACTAAGACGATACCGACAAATGTTTTGATGTTTTGTTGTTGGTTGAATATTTATGACTATTGTTGTGCAGCCAAGAGGTGCGTGCTGTGGAAAGGAGGGTACTTTTGGAAACCTTGGCCTCTCAGCTACCTCCGAATACCATTCAATATTCGTCGCGGTTAGTCAAGATTGAAGCAAGTTCAAATGGAGACACCTTGTTGGAATTCATAGATGGGTCTAAACTACTTGCACAGGTCAGTATTGTGATGTATAATGTGTTTGGTGTTGAAATTATGACTTTGAAAACATAGTGCACTATGCACAAGAGGATCTTACAAACTTAATGGTCAATTCTAAAGTTCTGGTTCTGAAAAATGTTAACAAAATAATTCCATATCTAAACAGATTGTAATAGGGTGTGATGGAATTCGATCACCCATAGCTAAGTGGATGGGATTTTCTGAGCCAAAGTTCGTTGGTCATTGTGCTTTCCGTGGACTTGCCTCATACTCGGATGGACAATCTTTTGAACCACGGGTGAATTACATCTACGGAAAAGGGTTGCGTGCAGGATATGTTCCTGTTTCTCCAACCAAAGTGTATTGGTTCATCTGTTTCAACAGTTCATCTCCAGGTTCTTACTAGTAACTCCATAAATTGTTCAAACTACTTAGTTATTGTTCATATGAGAAATAGTTAAGTTCAATTGCAGGTCCTAAAATAACTGATCCAATGGTGCTAAAGAAGCAAGCTAAAGAACTAGTAGAAAACTGGCCTCAGGAGTTATTAAACATTATGGATTCTACCCCAGATGACACCATAATAAGAACTCCGTTAGTGGATCGATGGCTTTGGCCAGCGATAAGTCCACCTGTTTCTGCAGGTAGAGTTGTCCTTGTTGGAGACGCTTGGCATCCAATGACACCTAATCTCGGGCAAGGAGCTTGTTGTGCACTCGAGGATGCAGTGGTTCTTGCTAAAAAGCTTGCACAAGCCATCAACTCTGACGATACATCCGTCGAAGAAGCTTTTAAATCATACGGCAGCGAAAGATGGCCGCGCGTATTTCCACTAACCATACGAGCAAACCTTGTGGGTTCTGCTTTGCAGTGGGATAACCCGGTCGTGTGTTCCGTAAGGAACAATATTGTCATACCGAAGCTAGTAAGGCTTGGTCCTTTGCTAGAACACACAAATTTTACTAGTGAGAGTCTATAAAGATGAAAATCAAGACTCGCACATCAATATATAAACTCTATTAGTCCGTTAAGTCAGCTTAGTTGGTAGCTGTATCAGATATATAAACTCTATTCAATCAATGTAAAGAGAAATATTATGTTCATTATGTTACAGCATTTAAGCACTTAAAACATATATCAGAAAACATAGAAGCAAATCTATTGATAAAGTTTCTAACAAGATTCCATTACAGCTATATAGTAGAACATGATTTGAAAGGAGATAATTGAGAACCTTTATGATGGAAGTTAGTTGTTATGAGGGGAAGAGAAGAACCAGAGGACGATGGCACAGAGAAGGACGAGAAGAGGAATAAGATGAACTGCGTTCTGGGCTGATCTGATACGAGAGAGTTCCTTCCGTGAAACGTGGGAGAGAGGATCGTATGTTGGTAGGTGGTGGTGTTGTTGGTGATGTTCTGTCTCCATGTTGTCCAAATTCCTTCAAACTTTGTGTTAGCTGGATATTTCTTTTCTTTTCACTTGGACTTTTTGTACCTTGCGCCGACGTTACTTGTTAATGCGACAAGAGGAATGCTTTTGCTCTGGAAAACACCTTTCTACCCCTAGGTAATGAGATGTCATGTGTCTATTGTAGGGTATTAGATGTTAAAAAAAATTATTACGTTGATTAAAAGCTGTTTTCAGTACAGATTAAATTTTGTTGGCTTCTTTTCGGTTATGTTACAACTATTATCTGTTTTTTCTTTACCTTTTTTTTTTTAAAAGATCTGATTTTCAATTGAATTTTGTCTAATCAATTACATTGTCAAATTTATCATGATATTCACTAAGAGCTCGTTTGACCCAACTTTTAATCTACTTTTTTTTCTCTTTATAAAGAGATGGAGAGCCAAATACATTTTTCATAAAGCTCTTATGAAAAAAAGTAGCTTTTTTTTAAAGACAAAAAATTGAATAAAAGGAGCTTGTAAAAAAGGCGTTCAAACCAACTTTTTCGGAGTTTAAAACATGTGGTCGCGGTTCGAATCCTACCGAAAGCACTTTTCTTTAAATAAATGGCGCTAATTTAATAGACGGAAATTTTTCAATTTTTTATACGGTTCATAACATCTAGAGTTATGTTTTATTTATTCTTTTTTTCTTCTTGGGTTTACATCATCATTTTTGTAGATACTATTATTGTCCAATTTTTTATTCGTTTTATATATTATATATTATTTTATTGTATAATAATTTTCAATAATAATATTATGAATTTCTTCTACTATACACTAACTTATAGATGTTAATATAACAATTAAATAATACGCATTATATATATATATATATATATATATATATATATATATATATATATATATATATATATATATATATATATATATATATATACACGAAACAATTTTTAAATTAAAATTAACTTTTAAAAAATAATCATAACCAAACAACTTTAACTTTATTTTAAAAGCTCTTATTTTTAACTTTAACTTTAAAGTAACTTTTAAGACTTAAAAAAGTTGGGTCAAACGAGCTCTAAGTAATCTACTTGTATTTAAATTCTAAAAGTATCAAAAACACACACTTTCTTTCTCTTTCTCTTTTCTTTCTCAGATTCGTTCTCTTTTATCTCCTTTTTTTTTCTTTTCACATTTTTCTTCTCTATCTCATTCTTATCTTCATCTTCTTTTATAACTTTTATAAATTAATTTATTTTCTATAATGTAAATATTTGATTTTATTTTCCTAAATACTCCATTGTTCACATATAATAACATAATCCTCATGAGAAGAAGAAAAAAAAAAGGAGAAGAAGCTTTTTGAATTAAAATACAAATAGTAGTCTTATAAGTAGAAACAATGTGTTTTAATTTACTTGATTTCCTAACATTAAAAATGCCTATGAATTATTTTTCTTATTGATTCAAATCTTTTCCAAAGTAAAAGAGGTTTCTGTTTATTTCATTTTATACCATATTTCGAAATTAAAACTCTATCACCTTAGATTTTTCAAGGCTTGATTTGCATTGACTCAGTGCACTAGTTTTAGAAAAATTTTGAAGATCACTTTGTTGGACTTGAGACTTCACACATAAGATGGAGGAGTGAATTGTGTAGTTTGAAAAAACATGATTTTGAAAACTTTTAAAGATTAAAATCGGTGACTAAAAAACATATATCTAAATCTAAGTAGATTGAAAAATATTTTTATCTAAGCATCAGAAAATAAATATTAAACTAAAGTGCGGAAATTAAAGAGTTTAAAAGAAAAAGAAAAACACCGAGAATTATAGAGGTTCAGTCAAATCTAAAGGACATACTTCTCTCCCCAAGAACTAATCTTGAGACTTTCAATTAAGTGCTTGAGAGCTTTTAGTAGGTGAAGCTCACAAACTCCCTTATACAAGGAAATGGCGGTTGTCCTACAACCACGATAATACAAGACGAATGATATGATCGTATGTGTCTTCTCCATTGAAATGTTGAGACTTAAATGGCTAAGCTTTCTTCCCAATTGTAGATTGAAGTGGTGAGACTTCTCTCCACAAAATATTTGAGTTCAATTGGTTTAACAGGAAAATCAATAACCTCTTGTGATTTTAATAGGCTGGTCACCTAACATATGGTTTTATACAAGCTAAACATGAACCTAATGGTAAGATCATCAATATTGAAGAACTTCATCCTCTGAATGAACAAGGATTTATAATATCCTTAAGGGAAGTTCAACCATAAAAACGTTCTTCAACCTAACTAAATATCAGGAACTGATCACACAATCCCCAACTAAAGCTTTTAGTTGGTTTAACTTCCAACCACACATTTTTATTCCTAAATGGTTTGTGATCATCCAAGATGCATAAACAACATTCTTGAAGAACTTATACAATGCTACCCATCCATAATTACAAAGACACCTTACTCACAAGGATCTTTCCTCACAAAAGCATTTGGATGTAAGAACTAGTGAGAGAAAGTGAAAAACAAAAATTTAGAGTGTGTGTGTGTGTGTGTGTGTGTTAATACACAAATCGAGTTCTGGATTAAATGAAATGAGAAATGAGACATTTATTTATAGGCTTCAAATTCTCTAAAAGAGGAAACCTCATTAAATGAAAGTTGACTGTTACTAATAGATTAGATCAATCGATTAGACATTTAAAGGCACGTCTATGATTTCCAAATTAGGAAAGAATTGATATATAGCCGTTGCTAATCGATTGAGTGCATTCAAACATCCTTAAACTTAAAAATGTATCTATCTAATCAATTGACATAATAGATTAGATCAAGTAAAAAAATATTTTCCGACTTTTTGAATGTTTCAATCTCTTTTTATGCAACTTCTATATATCTTTTTTAAATCATTTCTTTTCCAAGGACATTTTAAAAAAAAAACTTTAATTTGTGTGTGTTCTTATATCCATCTACTTTTATAAATAAAGACTTTTGCGTTTATAAAAGTTTCACTCACTTACTAAATTGTGATAACTTCTCTAAGCCATTGTCTGATGCATTCACTGTGTTGACACTTTGCTTGAGATATCTTAAAGCTTTTCATAATCACTTTTTTTTGCCTTTGTCTGAATATTTTATCAAACCTATGGCTTGCATATTTAACCATTTAAGGGCATTGGTTGACTTTCACAATGGTTGCGTCTTTACTATATTAAGTATCATCTATTATTATTTTTTACAGTTGACATCATGTTGCATATTTATGATGTTGAATATCTCATTATGTTCTTCACAGTTATCATCATGTTGATGTTATCTTTTATTACAGTTCTTTACAATTGTCATCATCAAAACAAACTTTTAGTCAATGCATAACAATTAATCAAGTATAGGTATGAGCATAAATGTAATATAATTATAAGGCTAATGTAGTAACATGTCATAATGCATAGAGGATATTTGGCAAGACTATCATAGAAAATATCATGAAATAAAATCATAAAGCATGTATATGTCACAAAGAGTATCTCAACCTAATTCCTATATGTGAGGCAAGTTTTCCTATGGCTTTCATATAAGCAAGAAGACATATGAGGCACAACTATCATGGTGTATAATTCGTCATACTAGTGACATCATAATTGATCTTTTTCTAAAGTGTTCACCAAAAAGGTTCCTCAGATATATTTTTAGGCATCTCATAATATGGGATAATAGCATGGGTATCATGGTATTAGGCTATATTATTTTGCATACAAGACGGTGATAAATATTGAACAGTTTGTGCACAAACAAGTAGGAAGCCATGTATATCAAGGATTCGTGTGAAACAAGAAGTATGTGTTTGGTAATGGATGTCTGATAGTAAGTTTCTCTATAAAAAAAATTCCTAAATACAAATAAGCACAAACACAGGGGGTTTATTTACATCCTTAGCTGACATTTCTTTGTTAAACAAGGGGCATTTGGCAACTGATTCATCTGTTAAGGGTCATGATATATAAACACCTTTAACTGAGGAACTTTCCCCTAGATGAGGAACTCACCACCCTTTCTTAAAAACTCCTTCAACTGATGGACTCGCCTCTAGTTGAGGGACTCTCCTAGTGAGCACGGTCACCCTTGACTAGAGAAATCATTGATACGGCGAGGGGCTTCTTCAAGTAAAAAGGAGTTTAAAAACAGTTCACCCTTAGAAAAGCCCTTGTGCTTGAGAAAATATGTAGTGTTATATTTTGTGGAGGTTCTAAACCAGGGCTTCCTCGCCAAGGAATAGTATCGCCCATGTGATAACTCAGAGACACGCCCAGAGGCATCCCTAATGCGTGAGTCAAGAAAGAAGGAGTCATCATTATCTTTTGAAATATAGGTTGTCTATAACAATCCCTGATAGGAAGGGAGTAGTTGACGTCACTAAATGTGACTTAAACCTTAGATCCTAGAAGTCTCTATAAATACATCTCCTTTCAAGAGGATAGGGGATAAAACCTAAGTAATACACATTCTTTACACCCAAAAGAGCACAACGCTCACTAAGGTCTTAACTCTTAACACCATAATAACCATAACCATATGCTTACTCCCAAGTATCACCGACCATCAGCAGAACCTTTCACCTTACGTGAGTATGACTCCTAAACTACCACAAAACACCATCGTCCGGGGTTTCTCGTCGTCGTGGGAAAGTCATAACCATCATATCGTGTTATAAACCTAATAAAGCCTCTGAGTCTCCCTACCCTTGTAGGGGGAACATGCACACAAGTAATTTTTGACCAGTATAGTGACACCCACTATTGAGACTCTCATAAAACTAACTTGGGTCACACCCTCTTTTATCACCATCACCCTCCCTATTATTACCCTTCACTCTATCTTTATTTAACCTAATTCATCATTTTACCTTTAATTTCATAAATGTTTTCTTTCATGAATATGTTTTTCCATATTTTCATAATATCGAGTTAAATTTCCATACTCATTCTAATGACATTGTTGATTCTATAGTTTTATGATGATCTTACTCCACATATCACTTAATATATACATTCAAATCCATCCACTGCTGCTTACGTGCATATAACTCAACTTTCACCATCCATTGATCATTTGCATAATTCCAATAATTACATAAAATCATAACAAATTTAAGTTAACCTACACAATCTTGGTGCAAGGAAGTCCACAAGATATTTAAACGATTATCGGCCTATTTCAAAATCCTTAACAAATTATGTTTAATTTGTATCCCTTTTCTAACTTTTTTATCTTATAGCAAAATATCTACATCACATTCGACATTCATATCATCTTCCTTTTCTAACTTTTTACTATGATGTGGTTTGTTCCAATATCATCTTCCTTTCGTGGAGATGGTTGTCTTTTGGTTATTCTAAGTTTAGTGCCATTTACTATGAATGGTTTAAACTTCCTTTATCCTGTTCAAACGCTATTTAGCGTCTTTTTGTAAGAGTTGCACCCCTAGTGCGAGCTTTATAATCAATTGCTTATTAAAAAAAAACATTCGACATTCATATCTACTATCACATTTAGTTTTGAACCAAGTCTATTTAATCAAGTTTGTAAATTCCTTCATTGGAGCAAGGTCGCGTCTAAAGAAAAGGCCTTGCAAAACAATTACACATGGTCCATCATGAATCTTCCCCAAGATAAAAAAAAAAAACTCATTGGATGTAAATGAGTATTCAAAATCAAATACCATGCCAATGATAGTATAGAGAGACACAAAGTAGGGTTAGTGGTTAAGTGTTATATCCAACTTATAAGTATTGATTTCCTTGAAAATCAATCTCACATTGATAAATTAACTACTATAAGGCTCATTTTAGTTGTTTCTTCTTCTTCTTCTTCTTCTAGTAACCGGCATTTACACCTATTAGATGTTTATAATGTCTTTCTACATGTTTGATTTAAAATATAAGTTCTATATCGCTTTACCTTTTGGTATAAGTTCAACCAAATCAAACAAAGCTTGCAATCTAACAAACAATGATTCTTCCAATTATCGTAGACTTTACTTTCATAAAAAATTAAAAAATTGTCTCTGATTATTCTCTATTTACAAAAAAATTGGAAACTCATTCATTGCTGGAAATGATCTGACATAGATAACACGATTGTTAGGATCCTAGCTCTTTAGCATTTGAAAATCAAGGACCTCTTCCATATCAACTTTAAGATCAAATACCTCGACCATTTGAAGTATTTTTTGGGCTTATAGATTTCAAGATTAGCTAAAGGAATACATGTATGTCAACACAAGTACACCATGAATATCCTCTCTGATACATGACTATTAGAATCCAAACCTTTTGCCACTCCTATGCAAATGAGTGACAAATGAACTAATTCTACAAGAGCTCGTGTAACTAATCCATAATCATACAAGCGACTTATTGGGAGACTGATATACCTAACCAACACAAGATCCGACTTAGCTTATGTAGTTCAACAACTAAGTCAGTTTATGCATCAACCAACTAAAGACCACCATGATGCTGCAACCAAGGTTCTCCGCTACCACAAATCCTGTCTAACTCTTGGATTGCTATTCCCATTAGATTCACACATCTGATGACAAGCTTTTCGAGGCTCTGATTGGGCAACTTCCCCCAACACTAGGTGTTCCGTCAGTGGCTGGCTACTGCATTTTCTCGACAATTGTCTGATTTCTTAGAAGTCCAAGAAACAACCAACTGTTTGCAAATCATCTTTTAAAGGTCGAATATAGGGTCATGGCTACCACTGTCTCTAAACTGCAATACCTCACATAGCATTTACATGATTTTCAGAAAATGTAAGATGATGTCATTTATTTGTATTCTTCTCATTTAGATAGATCTTTTCATTCATTTTGAGAAATATAAGATGATGTCAACTCAGTAAAATCTTATAATTTAGCCGCCAATTTTAAACGAAACAATTTTATAGTAATTTGATAGATTCAACTTATTAAGAATTTGAATAGAAAATGACAGCTTGAAGCTTTTTAGGAAATGCATTTCCTCCTCAAAAATCTCTCATGTTGCTGACATATATGAAATAGTCCACACCCTTCATTTCTATTTTCAATATTTAAAGTCTCACCTAATATTTTTCTATGGCCCAGTAGTTAACTATACTCTTTTCATTGAAGAAAATCTAGTCCTAATAGAAAAATAGTAATGGAAGTTAGAGGGTCATTTTTCAAATCAAATATTCATGGTATTATTCTATAACCCATCCGAAATGAAAAGTAACTAAGATATTGATCAAATTTTGTATAAAAACAAAAGCTAGTAAAAGACAATTATAAATGCAAAATTGTTTATGTTCAACTTTGAGTTTCATTTCATTCATGAAGATGAAGGACTAGGACAACAAGTAGACATAGACATAGATCCCTGTCTACTAAGATTAACAGACAATCTTTCTATGGATACCTGTCTACTAAGATTAACAGACAACCCTTTTGCCTTACTAGTATACAATTTCTTAACATTAGCACTTTGATCTTGCATTAATCTAGCTAAACTCCTCTTAGCATTAGCTCTAAACGGACAATTAGATGCCATATACCCATCCACCAAATGCAAATAAGCTTCCAAATCATGACAACAAGCTATATCAGCATCAGGCTTCAAATACGGCGACATCCTTGTATTAACACGTAATTCCGTTCCAACGTGCGAATATCCTAAAGGAGTGTTCTCTTCCAACATATCAACCATTCCACTAACAACCTTTGAGTTCTTGATTTTCTCTTCCAGCTCGTCGCTTAAGAATATTCCTGGCACCCTTGTGATCACGTCTTGTGTGTTTACTATTCTGAGAACTTTCACGTTTTTGCTTTTGAGGTGTTCTCCGAAGGCCTTGTTGCCCACACGAGGCCCGCCGAATGAGAAAACTGCCACGGGCGGGACTTCAGGCCCGCACGTGCTGATCTCATCGGCTACTAATAATGCCAGTGTCGCGCCAAGGCTGTGTCCGGTTACTGTAATGCTTAATTCTTCACCTTTGTAGAGTTCGATAAGACGTTTTATTTCTTCAACTACTGATTCTGATAGGCTTTCAACATGGGCTCCTTTTGTTTTGTATAAGCTCATAAACCCGCATTCGACTTTCGGCTTTGTCTGGGCTTGGGTTTGGATTTTGTTATCATTTGTTAAGTTAACTAATTGGGCTCTCATGTTTTCGGCCCATTCGAGACAAGTGGAAGTACCGCGGAGAGAGATCACGATGTCTCGTCTTCCCATTCTCGCGATCTCTCTCCTATCGTCGCAGACTGCGACGAATCCGACCCAGCTTGATCGCTGGGTCATCCATCCGAGATCTGGAGCGACTTCGTCCAGCCATTTAGGTAACCCGATGGATGACGTGGCGTAGAGACTTTTGGTAACTTTGTAGGATCTTTCCGGTAAGGTGACGTGGCGAGGCTGAGGTGGTTCGGTGGATGACATGGCGGGATCGGAGTGAAAAGCTTGATAGGCGGCTTGGACTAGATCCCCGTATCGAACGACTTCTCGGCGGAGATTGTCGTCGAGGGGATCTAGCATACCTTTCCAGTCGTTGCTGCCGTGGTATTGTTTCCAGTTGGCGGCGATGATGTTTCTGGGGGAATATTCGGCGGTTTTGGAGAGGAGGCGCTGGAGACGTTTTAGGTGGCGTGGAGAGATTTCTTCAGCTGCTTTGATTTCTGGCCATAGTTTTGCTAGGTTGAGACCTTGGAGGAAGTTTTTTCCTTTTTTGTTGTTTGAGTCGGTTTTCTGAATGGGTTGTATTTGAATCTGTTGTTGTTGTTGGGTGGTTGATTGTAATGGGTTTTGGGTTTGGAGAAAGTTATCAAGATTGGAGAGATGTAACCTAGATGGGTTGCTGTTGTTATTAGTTTGATGAGAAGAAAAAGAGGAAGATTGTTGTTTGACGGAAGAAGAGTGGCATCTGAAACTGGGGCATCTTAATGCTTGAAATTTAGTAAGGTTATGAGCGGGTACGTTGGAGGTGAATTGCATCATGGTGAAGAAGAGAGAGTTTATTGAGGAAAGATGTTAAGAGATGAAGACAGCGTCAATAAGAAAAAGATGATGATGATGATTCAGTTGTTGTAATGAATATTTTCAAGTTGTGCTGTTCTTGAATGGATCAAGTCCTTATTATGGGTATTTAAAGAGGCGGTTGCTATGTGGGTCTACATTTTGAAGTTTGTGTATAAAATAATTGTCAACAAAAAAACGCATAATAAATAAATATCATAGAGTATTAATTTATTATCGTACTAGTACTGACTAAGGGTATCCGCGGTTTAATATAAGATAAAATAAGTATCCGCGGTTTGCATAAGGTTGATTTTATACTTTTTTAAAAAAATAAATAAGATTGTCTCTTTTAGTGGAATTTATGATGATAATTAGACATATTACACAAGAATTTGTTTTATTATAGGAAAAGCGCTAATTACAACTCTATAATATTATTTTTTTAAATGAATAAATATTTTAAAAAATAAGAATGAAACATCTTAAAATAAGAAAGACTTAGACTTGTTTGAATGGATTTTGATTTTCAACTTTTAAAAATTATTTTTGAAATAAATTTAAAAATATAATTTAAAAAAATAGTAAAAGAAAATATATTTCATAATCTTACTTTTAAAATGTGTTTTGAAACTATAAATTTGTTGTTTTAAAATTGTTTCAAACACTTTTTTTTCTCTTTTCAATTTCTAAAACTGTTAAATAAAGAACAATTTTCAAAAATAATTTTGTAAGATTATTATGTCATCAAACAAATTTTATAATTTTAAAAATTTTAAAAACTAAAAAGCAATTTTATAAAATTAAACTAAAAAACCTTTAATATATTTCAGATATAGTATTAGTAAACTTTTTGAGAAAATTCATTCCATGGTAAGAATATATGGCCTGAACATGTGCTTATAAGTGGAGACAATCCTTACCCTACTAACCAATTTTGTAGGGTTGAGTTAGGTCCAACCATATTTCTTAACATAGTATTAGAGCTTCGTTTAAGATTCGGTGGATCAACTATTATGGTTTCCGCTATCGGGTCACCCACCATTTATTTTCACGCTCCAGTTGTCTAGTCCTTGGCGTGAGGGGGTGCGTTGAGAGTCTCACATCGGATAATATATGGTCTGAACATGTGCTTATAAGTGGGGGCAATCCTCACCCTACTAGCCGGTATTGTAAAGATGAGTTAGGCCCAACCATATTTCTTAACATGGTATCAAGAGTCTAGTTTAAGATCCGGTGGAGCACCTATTATGATTTTCGCAGGACAATCCTCATCCTACCAACCGATTTTATAGGGGTCGAGTTATGCTCAACCACATTTATTAACATCCCCCTAAATATTAGATTTATTAGATAGCTGATCAGAAATTGGAGAGTGATTCAATAATAAATTAAATTTAATTACTAATATAAACAAAAGTTATTAATTTTTAAACTAATTAACGCTTTTACTATATTATTGATTTAATGCAAAAATATTTAATGTTAGTAGTTGATTTATCAATATAATTAAAAATGTTATAACAAATTTTATTTTGATTGTACATAAAATCAAAAAAATTTATTGTATTGAAATAAATTTTTTTAATCAATGAAATTAATTATTAATGCTTATAATTATACGCGAAGGAAGTGTGTAAAAAAATATATACGAAGACAATTTTCCATATTTTAAATATTTATTATGTTGAGAATAATATTCATACACTGTCAGTGTAAAGTTATTTTACACATTCAACCAATAAGAAATCAACAAAATGCCATCTCATTAAAAGTTTTTTAAAATAAAAGTGGGGTGTATGTGAATTTTGTTATTAAACTCTTCATGAATACGTGCATGTTTGGTTTGGCTTTTGAAAAGGGCAAAAGCAATTCTAGAGGTGAAGAATCAATTCTGGATAATTTTAAGATGTTTGGTTTGACAAAAGTAGAATTGATTCTGTCTCTAGAATTGATTCTACTTGAAGCTAGAATTTGTAGCTTCTGCCTCCAGAATTGATTCTGGATGATTTTTACACTGTAATTTATTATTCAACTCACTTTTACAAAAATGTATCCAAACATAAATTAATTCTGCTAAACTCAATTCTGCTAGAATCAATTCTACCAAACTCAATTCTACTAGAATCAATTCTGTCCACCGCCAATCCAAACACACCCACAACTATTTGATTTAGAAATTAAAAATAACATGTGAATCAATTCGATTAATTCAATTTGTACTAACAAATAATTTATATTTTATCAAATAACATATTGTTGAAGGCTATTTTTCAAAATAAAGTAATGAAAGAATTATTATAATACTTTTTTTGAAAACCCAAAATAAAATATATATTAATAATCAAAACGAGTCACTCTAGTATAAGTTATACCGAAAATAACAAGAAATAGTCTAAAATTAAAAATTAAAAAAAAAACAAATAACAGACTATATAACATTTAATAAACAAAATAAGGGATTTAACTTACAAAATTGGCAATCAAAATATTAATAGTTATTTTATATATTTTTTTAAAAAATATTATTTATCAATTGAAATTATAATATTAAATTTTTACAGCTAAATTGTTATTTCATGGACATATTATATTCTACTCTTTGTGTCTTCTTCTACTCTTTGCATCTTAGATTATATAGTATTTTAAACATTTATACAAATTTAAAAGTATGATTAATTTTTTATAAAATAAATATATTATAAGATAATGTGTAAATAATTCTTTCATTGATAAATATATTTCTAATATATATATATATATATATATATATATATATATATATATATATATATATATATATTAGAAATTATTAATATTTAATCATCATAGGTGTGTTCTAAAATGACAAGAAAATATTTATGTGAAGTTTGTATTTTGAATATGAAAATAGGCAACACTTCGTGAAGTGTTGCAATAGGCTGTTTGTAGTTTGAATCAGAAATAGGCAACACTTCGTGAAGTGCTGCAGGATGAAAACATGCAACTTTTGGTAAATGTTGCAATAGGCCAAATATTGTAACTTTTGGAAAAGGAACTGTTTCACGAAGGGTCGCTACCCTATGAAACAATACTAAAGTGGTCTATAAAAACCTCATTCTTGATTTAGAAATAAATAACAAAAAATGTACATCTGACAAGCCTATCATCTTCATTAAAATTCCAGACACTCTTCGCTACATCTGAGTTTTCGTCGGTATTACGCAAACTCGATAAAGACTGAATTATCCTAGATATTCCTGCGTTTCAACTCTAAGACATATTGAGAGTTCTTGAAATATTTATAAAAAAAAGTGATTTCGTTCACGATTTTTCTAACCATATATATAGTTCCATGTGAATAATTTTCTTATTGTTTATCTGTAAGGTGAATAATTAAAATTCCATGTGACTTTGGTAAGTATGAATACACCAAGGGTCTTAATTAGTCGAAGGAACAATTTTTTAATTTTTTGTATTTTATCTAATAGTAAAAGTCTGAAGACTTGTTGTTGTTGGGAATAAATCAATTTAAAATAATGAATATTAAATGAAAATATAAACAAAGTCAAATATTTTATTTTTAATGAAAGAGACTATATTAAAAAAGTATTTTGTTTTCTAAAAGTAAATACTCTCAATATGGACCGCGTTTGTATGTTGAGTGTGAATGAATTGTTGATACTACGTTTCCATTTTCCCAAGTTATGTGGGAAGTGGGAAGGAACTAGGAAATCTCATTTTATCCCATGAATAGTATACGGCAACATCACTTTAATTAGGAAATGACATGTTTGTCCTCTTAGATTTTGTTTGCATTAGGTAGGAATAATTTATGGTTTGACATTCTGTTAAAAGAAGTACTCTTTTGACATTTTGTATATAAGAGTTTGGTTTGGTAAAAAGTGGTTTGATGGTTAATTAACAAACTAATATCTGATATTTAGTGGATTAAATGTTTAATATTTATTAATTAAATTAAAAATAATTAATATAATTAATAATTTTTTTAAAAAAATATTAAAAACTTATTTATATTAATATATAATAGTAAGAAATATTGCTACCAATTAATGAATTTTATACCAAAAGTTCATATTCATTTAACTAAGTTATTAAATATTAACAATTGAATACGTTTGTGGCTTTTAGAGCTCAATCTTATGTGTTACATGATTATATATTATATATTAAAAGATATTAGAATATATTGTATGAACCTTGATTTTAGTAGAGTTTTGGAAGATCTTAGTGATGCGATTCTAAATTTTGACTTTAGTAGTTTTACTAGCAAGGACTTCATCCCTCTTAAAACACAACAAGCTTTGGCAAGTGTCCCTTTTAGTAAAAATGTTTAGGACATGGATGTAAAGTTTGACATGACCACAAGACAAAAAGTAGTTTTTAGTTGTTTGCACGTAACACATGCTCAAGATTTTCCCCTTGTTATTCCTATTGATGGTCTAGGCCAATATATATCCTCGGTATAGTACTGTACCATCCTTAAATATCGATTTACGATTCTGTTATTTCCTATTGATGAGGTTTGCCCTAGCAAACATGTCATTCATTGTAAAGTTTTCAAATATCGATATGACTTTGTTAACGATTCTTATTTCATATATTTTGGCCGTGTCGGAGTATCTGTGAAGAGAGAGACACCTATGAATTTTTTAATTGACTCACAAGAGGGAAAATCAACACTTAGGTCAGCAGATGTTCTTCTGTATGGGTAGGAAGAAGGAAAACATGCATGTGTAAACTTGACTAAGGTTTCTCCACTGGTGGAATTGAAGACTTGATCGAATTTTGCTACGAGATAATAAACATCTCTCAAAATCGCTTTAAAGGGGCCAAATATGAAAAACGTGTTTCAAAAATCAACATGTTTTCATACGATTCGCCTTTGACATTTTTAGTTTTTTTAGCACGAGAAGTAGTAGATCTTTTACCGAGAATGGAAAGACTCTTGTATAACAATGTTATATCTCCTAGAGCCATAAATATAATTTTTAAAAGAATTGATTTTGCTATTAAAAAATGATAGCAGCGCAGCTTTTTGAGCATTTACCTGTTATTTCTATATAACCTTTACGACAATTTCATGGTAAAATAATTTCAATATCTAATAAATAAAATTTTACATATATATATATATATATATATATATATATATATATATATATATATATATATATATATATATATATATATATAGAGATATTCTTATTCCAAGAGTAAGTTATCAAGACTTACTCCACATCTTGACCGTTAATTCTTTTCAGTTTTCAATCTAATGTTAAAAATTAATGAGTATTATGTTCTCCCTTCACATTTAATTGCTTATTATTTTTAACCATTAAATTGAGCATAATTAATGGTCAAGATGTGGAGTAAATTTTGATAACTTACTGTTAAAGTAAGAATATCCCTCTTTTTTATATATATATATATATATATATATATATATATATATATATATATATATATATATATATATATATATATATATATATATATATATATAAAGTAATAATAAAGATAAAATTCAATAAAATTTTAAAACAAAATTTATGATATTGATTTTTCAACTAACCTTTTTAAAAGTAAATCAAATATTACTTTCAAAAGTTTTAAAGTAAAATAGACATTTTAAGAGAGTGAGTAATGCTTTCCTAAGCTGTTTGCTGGAATTGAATTGAGACAAACACATTCATAAAGCAAACAAAGTTATAAATGTTCAATACTGAGCTGTTTTCATTTGTCATCACTAACGCAATGTTGTTGTCCTCAAATTTGAAGAGGGTACTTTGACACTTGACACAATTTGAAACAACTCAAGCATTCAACATAATGTTAGACATGTCTGCTTCACATTAGGCCTAGTCCCATAACTTAGCAAAGTTGGTTGAACATTGAAAGAAAAATAAATAGAATAGTTCAAGTCAATTACTTGCGTCAGAGGCAAAAATACATATAACAAACGAAAACATCATAGTATTGAACATTTATAACTTTGTCTGCTCTATCACTATATGTTTGTCTCAATTCAAAAAGTCCATCAGACAGCGTACAAAAACATTACTTACACTATACCAAATTAAACGCTACTTTGCTTTATTATTATTAATAATAATATTATTATTATTGTTATTATTTTTATTATTATTATTTATTTTATCCATAAATAAATATTATATTTACTCTAATGTATTTTATAATGATTTATTAGTTAATTAAATTGTCCATAATTCTTTGAAAATAATCTTATTAATAAAGCAGCCGGATGCGCAGCTAAATTATGGTCTTTATATTGAATTTATACCTTTTTTTTCCTTTGACTGATTTATCCTAATTACTTTTTCTTTCTTTTTAAAAATACCATTGAATATTTTCTTTCTGTAATTTTTGTTCAAAGGCAAATTGCTAATATGCGACCCCGCCAAAGCTTAATAGCGCCATGCACCAAATAAGACCAGAACTATAAAGTGAATACATGCGTTTCCAAGTACTACTTTGAATCAAAATTCATCAATTTATAAAACTAGCTGGAATTTAGTTTATTAGTGAAGGTTGTGCTTAGACTTTTCAATTTAAATAAACGAGGTTTTGCAATAAAAACAAATAGTTTTGTCTTTAAAAAAAATTAGGCAAAAGTTAAAACTAGTTAAGAGACAGAATGTAACTCATTAAATTAGCTTATGTTTTGATAAATTGCTCTCAAACCTGTGTCCAATTAATTATATTAATTTTTTTAAAAAAACAATAAAAATTTTATTAATAAAAACAGTATTCAACAAAATTTAACTTACAACATAAAAGTCAAAGGCGGAATCAATCTAATACAAGACATCAAAAATTGATGTGTGTGCGACCTAAACAACTTGTGGGGTGACTCACCAATAATTTAAATAGTGGAATTTTTATTATGACCTAAGCCACTATCAAATTTTGGATTGGTCCCCGCTAATAGATGGTAGAATTGATTTTTTTGAATTAGTCGGTCGCAAGACCGGATATCAAATTTCTTTAAAAAAAACCTTGAATTAGTTAAATATATTAGATTAGAAATTCAATCTTTTATACTCAAAGTCACCCATTTATATTTAAGGTACCAGGTGAAATCGACTATTTATTACGATACTTTTTAAAAGTTAGTAGAAAATTCAACTTTTTAACATACCTTGAATTAGATATTGAAGATCAAATCACAAATGTATTTTAAATAGATACGGGAATGTTAATTAATTATGACTGTTTCGGTGATGTAGATCTCTCCATTTAACATAATGCACAAATAATTCACATAGACCAATTTCAATTTTCTCAAAATTTAATCACCATTGAAATATAATTATCTTTGAAGTTGCATTATTATATGACAAAATAACTAAGTCATACAATTATCTTTTTAGGACATTTTTAGAAGAGCATAAGCAAAAATAATACCTAAAATAGTTTTGACTTATCAAAACAAATCAATGGCAAAAATACTAATTGAGGTTATGTCTAAAACTTACCATGGCCTATGTACATGGCAATTCATACAGAAGAATATCAAACACTTAGGAAATTTAATGAAAGGTGAATCTTATTTTTTAATGACTTTAAGAAGTGCATGTATGATTATGAAGATGAAGAATAATTTGAAGAAGGTTGGAGAACATTCCTTGCAAGTTATATTGTTAAGAAGAACACTTAGTTGTAAAGAGTGTACACCATAAAAAAGAAATGGGCATCTTGTTATATAAAGAAAGTTTTGCCATTAAGGGTGCACCCTTAAAACAAAATTCTGTGTCAGGACAAGGTGTGACACAGAATGGTACCAAATCATGTAACCTTCCATATAAGACCACTGAGTTATGGATGACATACTCTGATACTCCCCCGGTACCAGATGAATCTCAAAATCTTCCAGAATATCATCCAGATGTTTGTGGACAATTGTCTTAGGAGCGGCCTAGAAGGGGGACCTTGGAATGATCTGCATGTACTCAAACTTCTGCACGCACCGCTCTTGCAGATACTCGCACATGATACTACTCCCGCATGCTATCCATCAAGAATATAATGAACTGTTGCAAATGGAATTCTCTCCTAGAGAAGTGTATGACATTCAGTCAATGTCATCATAGTGAGTCCGGTCAATATACATATGAAACAGTATCACAACATCATTCCCTATGCATGCACTATACACGCAAGCACATGGGTAATCCTCAGTATATCCTAGCACACAGTTAAACCCGTGTATGCGGTGAAAGTATGCAATGATCCATCCTTGAAAATGAATAAGAAAAATGTAAGTAGACAAGGATACATTAGTAACAAGTGTGAAAAAAGTCATTTTTAACTTAATTGTGGCTATGGAAATTACCGCCAGTAGTGTGCATGAGCCTTTCATTTGCTTTATCCCCAAAGAATCTTTTGCTTAGCTTGGAGTACAGGTTTACCAAGCATACAACCCCCAAGTTCCACTCGTGAATGGCCTCCAAATTGATGAAATACTTAAGGTATGTCACATCTACATAAGTTGCAATTTTATCCACAAACATGGATGTGTCGACAAAGAATAGGAAGTAACACCTCAATGCTCACTCCCTGTGGTAGCCAACATGTAGATTATCACCTTTGGGATCCTCGCCCAACTCCAAGTTGTTTCTGTATATCATCTCCAACCAAGAAAACTTGTCATGTGCACCCCTAGTGTTCACACACTACACCAGGGCTTCCATTGGATCAGCTCTCAAATACATCAACATCATATCCACTGCCTCATCGCGTTTAATCCTAAAATGATCAAGTAACCTCCCTCTGATGAGAATGTGTAGGAGGAAAGCGCCGTCATCTAATGTAATTGTCATCTCGCCAATAGGAAAGTGGAAAGATGATGTTTCTTTATGTCATCTCTCAACAAATGTCCTATACATGCCAAGGTTGATGAGTTTGTACCCCGGAAGAACACATATCGGTAAGACCGGAGTACCAAAGCACACTTAGTAACCACTCTTGCTATGGTTGAGGAAGTCTGTAAATCTTTCAGGCATCGTTCACGGATTTCGAACACTCACGTTCCTGTTAAAAGGATAATATAACAATCTCAGTCAAATTGAATTTGGTTAAAATATAAAAAAACAACCACTAAGAAATATACCTCGCCGGCCTAGATGTGTAGAGAAAAATGGTCTCTAAAATATATCAGCAATGACATGTCAGTAGCCCTCCTGGAAAAGGGTCTGCAAGTGGAGGGAGATCATCACGTGCAGTTAGAGCCTTCTCCTTCTGGTTTACACGAGTCTGGGATGACGACCCTTGTGATAGTCAGCTCCTAGAACTCAATGCTTCCCTATTGTGAGGCCTTGGGAGTTGGGACAACTCCCCCTGTACCTCTGGCCTGCTGATGCTTAAGAGTCCTCTTGCATCAAGCGGACGCAATTAAGGTTTCACGGCGGGGGTTTCATCCCATTGTTGTTTGCAGCCATTTTCCTTGAAAAAATCATAAGAAAAGACATTAGTGCATCAGGAATGAAAGAATTCGGTATCTTCAAACACCAACAAAGACCCATTTCAGAGAAACATCTCCGAAAAAGCTTCATTTTTTATTTCTATGGAAAAACATATGTGCAGTTTCCCTAACCATCCAAAACTCATCCAAATGATAGAATCATCTCCTACACATTATCTATTTCAAATTCTAATACTATCTAATGCATTAAAAGTAACCTATTTGACCTAATACATTAATCAAAACTCAAAATAATCTAAATATGAAACTTACTAAAAAAATGTGTTGATGAGGATGCAAAATAGGTAGAGTGAGTTAGGATTGACATGATAGAAGTATAGGTTCTTATGTTGCTTCAAAAGTTGAATAAATATGGTGTTCACAAGCTCAAATGGGAAAAAAAACTTTCCGAACTTAAAATGAAGAAGGAACTATGATGCATCTCAGAACCAATTCCTAAGCTTAAAAAAAGGT
Source organism: Vicia villosa (assembly GCF_029867415.1). NCBI lineage: Eukaryota > Viridiplantae > Streptophyta > Magnoliopsida > Fabales > Fabaceae > Vicia > Vicia villosa. The sequence goes on from NC_081181.1 coordinate 146,144,443, forward strand.
TAACTCAGAGATGTAACTGCGAACATACCCTAGAACCCCTTCGCAAATGCATATCCGAATTAACCTTTAAGTAAAATGAAGAAATTGTGCGTTTGGAGATGTATCTCCAAACATAGATGCAATTTTTACTTTTTGTCAGGAACCTGGGAGAAGGTGATATGGTGTAAAGAGAAATTCCCTATTTATAACTGCTAAAAACCAACAGATCCATAATAAGCCCAAAACGTAACTCATTAATGAACAGATCCACGAACCAAAAGAATGAAGCCTAATACAAGTTAACTAAGAAAACTGGACCCACGCACCAACAGAGCGAACCGCCTGTTAGACTTGACCCACTATTACACTGTTGCCATTGGCTCTGCCTCCACGTTGTTTTATGGGTTTTGCAATCTCAAATCATATTTCCTTTCTCTTCATCACTCAAGGTTTTGAAACATATTCAACATTAATTAAGATCATATTATACACATTGGATATTATTTTGGGTCGGCTAGAGAGCCTAATAATTATGGCATTGAGAGTAAAATGATATATAACATCACATGCAGGGCAGGTGCTCTATCTTAGTCAAGAATGAAGATGATCTCATTCCCATATCAATCAGACAGATACTCGCATCTCACATTGATAAATCAGCAAGATGTTATAACCGCCCTACTATATAAGAGGGGAGAACATATCATTTTTCAAGTAATTCAAATTCAAAATGCATTCACTTAATCTTACTGCGATACTGACTTGGGGATTCTATTGTTAACCTTTCACACCAGTCTCTTTTTCACTACACCGGAAGCTCAAGTCCACCATTGTGATCCATATTCGTCCTTCACTGGTCAATTGTGGTTCCCGCACGAAACAGTGGCTCCATTTTTGGGAATAAAAATATAATTCCTTCATTTTCTATATTTGAAACATTCATCTCTCGATTCACTGAATTAAAGCTTCCTCGATCTAAAAACTTAGATCTCCTTAATCTAAATTGCAAGCCTTTGCTCTTGATCGTCTCTAATTGAAGATTAACACCGCTTCTCATATCTCCATCCAAATCCATTAACAATGGGAGGTTATAGAACTACTCACTCTACTGCATAATGTGAGGCAATCGGAGCCATAATTACAACCGTATGATCTGCCAGAGATCTGTCACATCCTCCTCAAAATGGTAGTGATCAAGTCCTTGTATATAATCCTTTTGCATTGTCACATCAAGATCATGTTCAACCTAGAACATTTCAAGGAGTCTTTCAAGCTCTCCTGTTCTTAGGATCCACTTTACAACTTCAACAAGGCGAACCATTGCTCGTGCCTCTAGAACCGTTGGCAATATGTAGACTAGAAGCGTTACCTGATTTCCAAGTGTTGCAAGCCAACCTCGCGTGCAAGGTGCTAACGAACTATTAAGCAGTCTCCACAACACGTTTTGGAAGCACAATTCACAAGTACTGGATGATATAATACTTCACCTCGAAGAGAGCTTGCATCACACCAGTTAGAAAGGTAACACGTTGAAATAGGTTGTGTCGTGAATGAGTCATATTGTCGTCTAATTATTAGAAGTGTTTCATCGGGAAGTAGCTCTAAGATCTCCAAGCCACATGAAAAGACAGAGACGCTAGACTCTTTCTCTCGGTCTTAAAGGGGGCGGGGGAAACCACACTCCCCCGAGATCTGCAACCATCAGAAGGAGGAGGAACAATGGAGAAGCTTCAAGTAAAAGACTAAAATAAACTTTCTTTTTCTGCTGGTATTCTAGACAATCAGATACCAAAATCACTTGAGTACCCTTCAAAGCTCAATAGTTACGACGGAAAGGGAGATCTAGATGAGCATGTGTAACATGTTGACGACCATCGAGATTACTATCATACTGATGATACTGTGAATTGCAAGATATTTGCACTAACTCTAACTGAATCGACTATGATATGTTTCAAATATCAGCCTGACGGAAACGTTGACTCATGCACTTACTTGTAGGAGAATTTCACTGCTCGCTTCACCTCCTGAAAGACACAATCTTCAACAACAGTTGCGCTCAACGGGATCACCCAAGGAAAAAAGGAAAGTTTGCGCGCGTATATCGACCACTTTACAAAAGTAGCTTGTACTGTTAAATTTGTAAGGAACCTAACAAGGGTGGGAGCTTTAGAGCCCCTGGGAGGAGAAAGGACCATACGTCACCCTTTGGAAGGTATCGCCTCGCCCCAAGTACCTTTCACTCGCCAAGCTATAAGAAATGTAGGAAAAGATGTTTATTGGTCAAAGGGAAGTCAGGGTCAGTAGTTGCAAAGAATGCAAAGAATGCATATAACATAAAGAACAAAATTTAACAATAAAAGAAACCTTATAACTACTCACAAATATCGTACAATATCTTATAGAAAGGAAGAAAACATGGTCCATATTTCCTCATAAAATAATCAAGTGCTTTAGTTCCTAAAGGTCATCATGATGAAGCAGGCGAAAAGACGTCAAGAATATGAGACACATTTGAGGCGCAAGTTCCCATGACAATGGCATCACATCGCGACTCTTCACTCAAGCAGAGTAACGACTGACTAAAGAGGACAAAAACAACAAAGCCCTGACTCTATAGAGTAAAGGCAAGGGTTTAGGGGAAACTGTTATGGACAGCCCAGAGGTCCCAATAATTGTTGCCCAGGGATCAGAATGATCCACCGCACTGCATCACATGCAAAGCCAATGGGTTATCCTAGTCAAGAATGCAAGTGATCTTAATCTTAGATAACTCAAATGGATACTCATATCTCACGATGATAGATCAACAAGTTGCTATAATCACCTTATTATATAAGAAGGAGAACACGTCATTACTCAAGTAATTTGAATTCAAAACTCATTCAACTCATTTTACTCTCATACTGACTTGAGCATTGGAGTGATAACCTTGCAAGCTAGCCCTTTCTTCTACCACATCAAAAACTCAAATCCATCGTTAAGATCCACATTTGTCGTTTACTGATCAACTCTAATCCTTGTGCAAAACAGATACAAATATGATATTGTGATTATTTGATTATCTAATATCTTTTAATAATTTTTTATGGAAAATAGATCAATATGATATTCTTAATTTAGGTATGGGAATAACCTCTAATTGGTTGTCTTTGTTTTTTTTTCTTTACTAATTAAATTTACACATTGACTTAAATCACATTTTATTAAATAGAAAGAGAAGAAGAAAATAAAATAATAAAATAAAAAATAACAAGCGAATAAAAAAAATTACGTAAAAAAAAAATTAAACAATAAAATTGAAAATAATAAACGAGTAAAAAATTATATAAATATAATATAAAATGCAACAATAATATATTAAAAAAATTCGATTTAAAGGTTTATAAGACACTAATTTATTTTTATTTCTCTCCCTTGAAAAATGACAAATCCGAAACCATAATCAATTCCCGAAAACATGGACAGGGGATATTATAGTCATAACATGCAAGACAAGCTAGGCGTGTTAACAAGTTTTTATAAGTCATATAAAATAAATAATATATTTTGTCAGTCTAATGGTTTGTTTCATACTTGAGTGAAGACAGGAGACAAAAGGACAAATAAGGATGATCTGCAATTTATTTATGAGTTTATTTGCAACAAGAGACAAAAGGAGACATAGGGTACCTGAATTATATTATTTTATTTTTATTCAGTTATTATAAATTTTAAGAATTATCTTGCATTTTATGAAAAAGTAACAATAAAGTAAAAAAAAAACTTAATTTAAAATAAACTATTTTTAAGGTTAAATTTTTAAAACATCTTTTAGTTTTTGAAAAATCAACTTTATTATTTTAATCCTATCAAGTTTCGTTAGAGTTCTAATAAGATGATAATTTTGATAGATTAATTTTAGGCTAATATAATTCAAGGAATTAGATGATAATACGTAAAAATTATCTGCAAAGTCTCATGGTAGTTAAAATAAGTCTTGATTTATTTTGATTTTTCGATTGAAACTCATATATGTGTTTTGATCAAAAAACCAAAATAAATCGAGACTTATTCAAAAACCAAAATATATATATATATATATATATATATATATATATATATATATATATATATATATATATATATATATATATATATATATATATATATATATATATATATATATATATATATATATATATGAGGAGGGATCAAATTACACCAATTAGTTACACCAAGTATTACACTCATTTACAACCTTTGATTCATTTAAAATCTAAAAGCTATTAAAGCACCAGCTTAATAAAATATTTCCCTTTTTTATATGACCAACCATTCCTTATATATCTATCTAATCAATTCCATGTATTAATAAAATATTATTTTTCTCTCACATGAATAATCAATTCCATATATACTGCCAAATAAAATAAATAAATAAAACTTCTACTCTTAAAAAAATGAATTTAATTATTTTTTTAATTATAAATAGCAATACTTAAAATTTGATCAATTAACGATACTATTTATATTACTACTAGAAATTTATTATCATATTAATGTTAATGAAAAAAAAAATCTTTTTTTAATTCTTAAAAAAAATTCTCATTATTTTCTTCAATTTAATTTAAATTAAATTTTAATTCTATTCACTTAAATTAAAGGTAAAAATTAATATATTTTTTATGTTCATTTTGTAAGTATTAGTATATATATTGTAATTGAATGAATATTAGAGTCATAATAGTACTAGCACATTATTTAAATAAATTTTAATTTTTTTTATTTGAAATTATAATATTTTGTAATTAATACTTATAATTTAATTTTTTAAACAATTTTTTATGCACATTTTGAAAACTATCTCTTGCTTTATTTAAAAATAGATTATTTGTATCTTTTAATTTAATTGAATAGAAAAGAATTTAATTTTAATAAGAAAACAATGAGAATATTTTAAAAAAATTAAAAAAAACTTTTTATTTCATATGAAATCAATTAGATAAAATTTATAGTAGTAAATGTTAATAGTACTGTCTTAAGTGAATAGAATTAAAACTTAAGTGAATTTCTAGTATATAAGTATATTATTCATATAAATATAATATTCATATTAAAATTTAAAATTTAATAAAATAAAATTTTAAAAATTGAAGAAGATTTAATAATGAAAATTTCTAATATTTTTTAGTTGATAATATATTAAAACATATTAAAATAATTCATATTTAATTCATCTCTAGTCAAAAATAAATAAATTTTTGTGAGAGATATCCTTATAATGTGATAAACTTTTTTGCAAAAAATCATGAAAAAAATGAATTCTAGGTCATAAAAATGATGTCTTTGAATTATCTAGGAATTAGCTATGAAATAGCTACATATTAGCTACGTATTTGCTACAAATTCCGAGTTTTTATATGATGTTCATGTTAGCGACGGATTTTGTGACAGAATATTTATCGCTATAAATAAAATTTATATAAAAAAATATAAAATGGGGACAAAATGTCATGTGATATCCATGTCAGCATCTTTGTCATGCTGGCATTGTCACTTGGCAATGTCACGTCAGCTCTGTTAACGAATGTTAGCAAGAGAGATTAAAAGTGTGGATGAAAAATTTTAGAGAGACTATTCTTTAAAAGAAATATTTAGAGGGACTAAAAATAAAATCTGAAATGTTTAGAGAGATCAAAAAGTTCATTAATTCTTAAGGGACTATTTAGAGGAAATATTCTTTTAAATTTACATATCTACTATCTATCTATTACTAAGAAATTGACCAAACTGTCAAAATTACCATTCCCACTAAAAAACATTACACTACAAATTGGACAAAATAGTAACTAACAAAATCACCCAACCACTTTTCTATTGTCCAATGAAAATCAACTTTTTTGCCAAGTGTCAATTGCATGTTTATGATTCAACTTTTTCTCCCAAACACACATCTTCTCTCTCTTACTTAAAATTTCAAATTTCTTTTACATTTCATTTTCCCACACTTTCTTACTTTCATTTTAATTTTTCTTAATTTATTTATTATCACAAAAAATATTAATAATCTATTTTTAAATTTTAATCTTACTAAAAATTTCAAATTTCTTTCACATTTTATTTTTCCATACTTTCTTACTTTCATTTTAATTTTTCTACATTTATCTATTATCACAAAAAATATTAATAATCGATCATTTAATTATTATCCCTAAAAATATTTAATTATTTCACGGGTCACTATCAACTCAATATTTAATTTTGTTAATCGATCATTACACATTTTCTCTATCTTAATTAAAATTTCTCTCACATTTTTTTTCACACTTTCTTACTTTCATTTTAATTTTTTTCTCTATTTATTTATTATCTCACGGGTCACTATCAACATAATGTCTATTTTATTTAATCAATCATTGTCTTTATTTGAGAGATAATATCTTTATTTTTTTTATTTTTTTCCCCATCTCACGAGTTTTTATTATTATTTAATACAATTAAATTTCCATGATTATTATTTATTTTACATTTGTTTTTAAATATATTTTATATCGCATCAAATAACTTTTTTATTTCACGGGTCATTATCAACATAGTAGCTATTTTATTTTAATCAACAATTACTATTAATTGAGAGATAATTTTTATTTTTAAATGTTAATATCTCATTTTTATTATCTCCATCTTATAGTATTTTTTTTATATGATTATTTCATATAATTGAATTTATATGATCATTTTTCATTTATAATTAAACCATTCATTTTTAATTTATACGCATCTAATTAAATTTTATACAATATTAAATAAATTTACCCGTGCGGAAGCACGAGTATCTTACTAGCTTATTTATATAAACTTTATATTGTATTAAGTAAAAATTGTGTCATTAATATGAGGTTTGTCCCATAAAAGTAAGTTGTAGACATTTGTAAAGCTTAACAACGTTTAATGTTTAAGGTTTTGAATCAAACTAACTACTCAATTTGATTCATTTTAATAAAAAGATTTGTCAATTGATTTATTAGTTAGTTAGAAATAGTTACTTTCTTTTTACTCTTTGTATTTCTTATTTGACTTGAGATTAGTTAATCAACCTTCTCTACTTTGTAATTAGCTATATAAAATTAAATATCAATAAACTATTTTAATATTTGCAAACTCAAATTTACTCATGGACTATTAAGTGAATTTAAATGTGAGAAAAACTATGTTGACTCACACCTTTAAATATTTGCAAACTCAAATTTACTCATGGACTATTAAGTGAATTTAAATATGAGAAAAACTATGTTGACTTACACCGTATTTTCTACTCTTTAATATATATTTTATATTTTTTTAATAAGTAAATTATTTTGGAATTGATGTCAAGCCATGTTTGTTGTGTAGTAAAAACCCAGTATCATATAGGGTGTAGGAAAATCAGTGTTATAATTAGGGGTACTCGCGGTGCGCTTTGGGCGGTTTTGATGAAAAAAATCATCCGAACCGCAAGAGAAAAAATAGTGCGGTTTGGTTTGGTTCGGTTGACTTTTAAAAAAATCCGAACCAAACCAAACCAAATTAATGCGGTTTGGTTCGGTTTTTTACAAATATTTTATTGAGTCATACATACATATATATATATGACAACATAATTTTATATTTAGACATTCATACACTAACAAATAACAATAAAACTCGTCATATTTTGACAACAATTTTCCATGTAATATGTAAAAATTAAATTAGACAAAAGTGGAATATTAAACATAAAATAATAGCATAAAACAATATAAATTATTATAATGAAACAAAAAAATAGAAGAGACGAAAGATTAGTGAAGGAGAAAAAGAAAAAGAAAAAGTGTTGAGAGATTAGAGAAGAAGATGTGCGATAAAAATGAAACTGAAATACGGAACATTTACATAAAAATGAGAAGGTGAAAAAGAAAGAATATAGGAGAGTAAAGATTATAGAAGAAGAGGGAAGATGTATGTGGCAAAGAAGGTGAAATAATGTTATTAGATATTTGAGAAGATCGGGACTGAAATTATATGTGTAAGGATGAGAAAATTGTTCGTATTCATAAGGCTAATGTATAATAGGTTTAATTTTGGGTTGGATGTGAGTTAAGTAAAATTTAGGTTGTAACATAATGCGGTTTGATTCGGTTTGGTTCGGTTTACAAAATACAGACCGCAAACCGAACCGAACCGTGCGGTTTTGTTAAAAAATGACCCAAACTAATCCGAACCAAATGCGGTTTTTTGCGGTTTCGGTTTGGTTTGGTTTGGTTTGCGGTTTTCTATTGAGTTGGTTTGGTTTTGAGCACCCCTAGTTATAATAGCATTTTTCTAATATACTAGTACAAATATTTTTATGTAAAAAAAAGTACTACTACTTTTCTCTATTGGTAGACAATATTGGCATTGGTTAAAATTAAGTGATTTTTTACAAGTTTTTTTATTAATTAAATAGTAATATTTTAAAATTGGTATACATATGTAAATGTGAATAAAACATGTTAAAAGATAATTAACAAATTAGTATCAAAATTAAGTAATTGAAGATAATTTTAGGAACAATTATAAAAATAAGTAAAAGGAAACAAAATGATGGAAAGAAAGAAAATAGCAAAACAACTTTTCCACTACTTACGTGGTTTTTTGTTGGAGTGCAGTCAATATCAAAGATTGGATCTAGGTTTAGTGATCTTTCCACTTCAAAAAGAAGATTGTTTGAGGGTGGTGGGGAATTAAATAATTGAGCACATACATTCATCATCATCACCATGTGAAATAAGTGAGTGCCCCAACGTGAGTATGAAAAAAAACGTGAGTCTCTATGTAGGTAAGCGTGTTACTCGTATTATAGGAAAAATAGAGGACAGTTCAATTCTACTTAAAACTCTCTTTATGCTAAAAGTAATAGATATACCTAATGGTTTATAAGTATAGTCCATGATTGATAGTTAATAATTTATAGTTAAAAATAGATAAATGATAGTTGATAATTGATAATTAATAAATTAATTAAAGTATTTAATAAAATAAGGGTTTTAGTAGTTGATTAATATAGAATTACATAAAAAGACTTTTTTTAGCATGTTACTCGTGAGTAGGAAAAAGAAGGTGTCTATGTAGCATAGGTAAAATAGAAGCAATTCAATTCTATTTAAAACTCTCTTTGCTAAAAAATAATAGATATATTTGAGAGTTTATAATTAATAAGTTAGTTAGTAGTAGTTTATAGTTGAGGATCTATGATTCATAGTTTATTGATGAAGACACATAAATGATAGTTGATAAATTAATTGAAGTATTTGGTTAGACAAGCAAAGTAACGAGTGACGTCATGAAAACTCTTCACTTTATTCCTCAATTTCACATTTAATCGAGGAGATGGTTGAAATGGTCATGGATTCCATCCCAACAACAACATATTTATATTTCCAAAACTACCACCACATATCTCTCGATTTTTGGCAAAAGTCGAGGGAAAGAGTTTTTTTTTTTAATACAAATTACATTGTTTACAAAAATCGAGGGAAAAATATTAGATACATAACATAAAATTCAAATAAAAAGATAAGATAATATGTGAGAATACCAACCTTGAAACAAATTTTTTCTACACTTGCAATCCATCCTAAAGATATGTTTCAAGCTTTCATTAACAATGTTTTTATTGTTTTAATGGAAAATGATTTCATTATCAATGTTCGAGTTTCACAAGATAACATCAAAGATATATAGTGGTGGTATTTGTGTTCTTATTGGATATAAAGGATTTCTTGTGGATTGATATGTTGGCAATATCTTAGGTGTTGTTACTTTATGAACGTAAGTCATAGAATCGTTGTCGGTTAACTAAGTAACTATACTCCATCGGTTCTTTTATAAAACTGATGAAAAAAATTATTTCGTTTTAAATTAAAAAGTAAAATAAAAGAGGGATTAATTTTTCCCTCCGTTTTATAAAAAACGAGGTAATATATTAGAAAATTTCTTCACCCACCTCCTAACCTTCTTGGCCACCTCTGTTGAATTTACCACAATACCCCTAGTTTCGGAAGTTCATTTCCGAAAACGTATTTTTTTTTTTGAAAAAAAATGTGTTTTCGCAAATGTATCTCCGAAAAAGTGTTTTTTTTAATATAAAATATTGATTTCGGAGATGCATCTCCGAAATAAAGTTATTTTTCAGAAAATGTTGTGTTTTCGGAAGTTCATCTCCGAATTCACCCCCCTTGGAGGAATTCGGAAATGTACTTCCGAAATATTGTCTGGACAGAAGAAAGATGAAAAACAAGAACGATTTGCTTTATTTAATCGGATGAAGATTACATCGATCACATTACATAAGATTAAAGTTACATATTGTTAAACACGGGTAGGTGGGGATGAGTCAACATTTTGATAACGTCGTCCGCCGATCTTTGAAGTTTCGCGTCCAACTCGATCGGGCCCTTCGAAGAAAATCGGTCGAACGTTGTCCACAAAACCGCTAAATCTTCGTCGTTCTTGATCTCAAAAGGTGTGAACTTAATGTGTCCCTCGTCGTTAAGCGATGGCAAGCAGTACTCGAGCTTGACAACCTTTCGATTCTCGGGATAGTGCAAAAGCGTGTTGAGCGACGTTATCAACTCCGCAAACGGCGTGTCGCGCGAGAAGCGAAATTGGAACGGCATCGGGTAGCTGGTTTCAAAGTAGACGAATGCTAGGTGGGGGTAGGTTTGTGTCATTTGTGTTTTGTGGTGTGAAGAGGATGAAGAAGAGTGTGTTGTATTTATAGACTTATTGGAGCAATGATGGCCCAACAAACCTTATCCTGCCTCAGGGGACTTTTCGGAAATGAACTTCCGAAAATTGGAGGCAGACTAGCATATTTCGGAAGTTCATTTCCGAATTATGTAGAAACAGAACAAAATTTTGTATTTTGTTGATTGCTTAGTGTGTTGTGTAAATTGAACAAATGGAATTCACAATAAACATAAATTAGACAAAGATGACATAAAACATACTTATATTATATATGTATTGAATCGGTCCGATTTTACATGATAAACAACAATACATACTAAAATGGTCATTACAAACAAAAAATGATCCGGAACAAACTAAAATTCACCGAACCAATCGGTGGATCCTAAGTCCAAAATAGGTATGTTCTTCGACCGCTCTCTATTTTGCTCGCGCTCTTGGCTCATCATTTCTTCAAACTCCGCCATTCTTGAAACGAAAGGATCCGACCAAGTCTCCACCTCATTTGAACGATGTGCCGTCCATTGACAAGAAGTAGCCGGTATAGGACACCCCGGTTTCAAAAACACTTGGACGAAGTGCCGCGATCGTAGATACCCGATGCATATGATCCGGCCCGACGCGTCCAATGGCGGTCGACTATGAAGTGGAAAGAAAGTCTCACTTAGTCCAAACCTCGTCAAATCGACGCATACAATATCATATGCACTTGCTATTAGATGACCCATATCGGAGAATGACATCCACTTCAAAACCGGAGCGATACCGGTAAGTGATGGAACAAGTGAATCATGAATTTTCACAAAGTTTTCTTGATTTTCATATAGTCGGCCGTAGATGTCCCGATACGAAGTCAACTCCGCAATAAGTTCCCGTCGGACTAAAGTGTGATTATTTTCCCCTTTACCGAGCAAATCCGCAACGGCCCGATATCCACAATTGTCGTCGCCTCCAACATCAACGATGTTATCGATATATTTGTGCATAAAAATGGCATCTCATCAATGTAGACAATGGGTGATTTTTTTATCGGCGGTGTGCGAGGTGGCTTCGAAATACGGGCACCTTTGTTACCACTACACTTGGACTTCGGTGTCGGTGAATCCGGGAACGATGCATCAACATGTTCAAAGTAGGAAGGAGATCGTTTTGTTGACGTGTCATCTTGTGTAATTTTGGACTTTTTCGGTGCACCTTTCGTCTTAACCGGTTGAGATGGCGGTTTCAAATCGGTGGTCTCCGGAAATGCGATTTTTCGTAATTGTTCTTTTATATGCATTTTCGTTGTGTCATCCGCTTTAGCAAACTTCTCCATTATTACTTCCAAATCGTCGGAGATGGTGATTTTGGAGTCATTTTCTTTCGGCGGGTCAAAATCATCAAAACGAAGCTTCTTCCAATGGTCGGCTACCTCATCCATGCGTATTGGTGAATTCAACATCTTCTTTTTTGCAAGTATACAAGCACATGGAAGGCCGTATGTCTTTCTAATGGTGCACCCACATAATGAACTATCCGGCCCCGTGGTCTCCGACCGCTTAGCTTCATGAAACAAAAAATTCAAACCCGTTCGGGATATGTTGTAAATCAATTGGGAGAATAGAATTTGGCCCTTATACCGGTGTTCCATAACTGTCTTGCTCCGACCGAACGATGTTTGAATTTCATTGTTGATTTTGGAGCATTTGGTTGACGGTGTCCCATCCCCGACACAAATCTCCCTTGCTATCACCCAACCACCTCTTGAAGACCGCATGTGCGGATTCAACTCGGTTAGTCGTGGTGCAACCAAGATGTCTAACTCGATTTGTCCAAGCGCACACGACTTTATCTCTAACTTTGTCAAGAATGGTGGATTCGACGTAATGACAAAATGTCTTAATGGAACCACACAAAGACCTAAAGTGTACCAATTTCTCGGTATATACCTCTTCGGAGTATGCATCCAAAATTTCCCTCCATGCCGCCATTATCCTATCAACCACAACACCGGCTTTGATAACTTTACCATTTTCATCCGGCCTATCTTTTGTCCCAACCGCGGGTTTCAACTTGCTTCTCACGTTGCAAGTTATGTGACACCGGCAAAGTAACGCGGTAGATGTCGGGAAGACGGTATCGACCGCATTCATCAAAGCATTGTCCCGGTCGGTGACAATGACGTTTGGCATAACCTCTTGATCAACTAACAAAGACTTGCAAATTCCCAAGGCCCATGTAAAGTTGTCTTCTTTTTCACACTCCAAAAAAGCAAACCTGACCGAATAAGTCTTGTCCGTCGAGGTCACACCGACTATCTCTAGAAGAGGAAGCCTATATTTGTTTGTCTTGTACGTCGAATCCATGACTAGAACGGTTGGAAATGTGTTGAATAATTTGATACTTTCGGGATGAGTCCAAAAAATATCACGCACCGTAACTTTGTCCTCGGAGGTTCGGAAGCTTGAAACATATTTGTTATCGCCTAGTAGTTTCAAAAGTTGTTGCATTTCCGACCGAGGGCCCATATTCAAAACTTTGAGATTGTGTCGTTCATTGTAAACTTGTTTGATATTTGAAACGCTATCCGGTTTCTTATGCTTCAAATCGGCAAGTATGTTGCGAGGCGCCACTTTGACTATCGTTAAGTCTGATATCACATTCCTCTCTTCGCGGGACAAACGACACGCCATTGGATGTCCGTGTAACTTGACATCCAAGGCATGATTATGAATTCCACAAATTACGGTTAACCGCCACAAATCATCAACCCTCCGAGTAGCACGCAACTTAAAAGGACACCCGCACTTTCTCGATCCCGTTTCGTCGTGTTTTAGCACCCGGTTTGATTGTACATAACTCCCACCTCGTTCGCAATTCAAAACAACGAAAGCTTTCCGCCTACTATTTCCGTTGTCCGACCTTAAAATAACAATTCCAAATCCAAGTTTACTAGCTTCGTTCCGAACCCACTCAATCAATTGTTCGCGACTATCGAAGCTCCGATCATTTGTAAATTCTTGCCGAACATCAACCGTATTGATCATAGGATTAACGTCGATAACCGGATCGTTATTAACGCTGACAACTACTGGAACTACTGCGTCATCGTCTTGCACAATGTTGTCCGGATGCACCATACCTAACAAATGAAAAAATTAGCAAAAGTTGGCCAAAACAGTTCTTTTTTACTGCCAGGGCATATTTCGGAAGTTCATTTCCGAAATTTGTTAGGTAATATATTTCGGAAATGAACTTCCGAACCATATCAGTTTCAGCATAAAATTCATCAATCAATGTAGTGAAATAGGGGAATAAATGAGTGATGTTTACCTGAAATTGTAGCTTTCTATGCTCCCTTTAACGTGATCAACGGTTTGAAACTTGATTTTAGGACGAAAAATGGATGGAGATTGATTGGGTTTTGGAGAGGGTTTGGGGAAGTTTTGGAGAAAAATGATGAAATAGTGAAGGAGGGAAATTTGTATATGCAGCAATATTTTCGGAAATGAACTTCCGAAAATATTCACGGTTTTGAATTTTTTTGACTTCGGAAATGTATCTCCGAAAACACCACTTTTTTGGTGTTTTCGGAGATGCATTTCCGAAGTAAAAAAAAATTCAAAAAAAAAAATAACTTCGGAGATGCATCTCCGAAGCAGGGGCAGTTTTGGGTTTTCGCTGGGGGTGACCCCCATAAGGAGGTGGGTAAAGAAATTTTCATATATTAGTTGCAGAAAAAATGGTGAATGCTAAAAAATTGAAAGTAACATGTAATGTTTTTTTTTTTAATTTTTTACAATTCATCATTTTCTTTGTGTGCTGCAATATTCAAACAATGCTTGCAAATTACAATATGTTTACGAATAATTTTTTCAATATTGTCAACCGAGGAAAGCAATAAATCATGAAGTGTTTTCCTTGATTGACAACGTAGGAAAGTTATCCAAAATATAAAAATGGCCTTGCAAGAAAAATGGAAATATTATTATGTGAGATGGATTGCAAGAGCTGAAAAAATATTTTATTCGACATTGGTGTTAGAAGAACAACATACAACACAGAACCTTGAAGATTTTTTCAATTTTGCAATCCATCTCAAAGAATGATGTATACGAATTTGGAGCGACTAGGTTTAGGGTAAAACGTAATGAAATAATGTTTTTATAGTAAAATATGATTATCTAACCCCTTGGTTATTAAAGAAATCAAAAGAATATATCAATTAATTAACAAATAAAAAATAAAATAAAAAGAAATGCACCGTATTTAAAGAAATAAGCACTTAAACTGCTTTTGCAGAGATTCGAAACATGTCATGGATTACTTTTTCCCTCAATTTTATTCAAAATCTGAGAGATTAGCTGATATTTTTTTAAAATAAATCATGGCGCATTCCTGAATTATACCTCAATTTTTTGTCGTATAAGGTGAAAGTGTTGTCATGAAGTATATATATTATTTGTAGTACTTAATTTATAAAATAGCGATTTTGATAGTTGATAAATATAAAATAACATAAAAGATATTTTTTTAGTTACTAATTTAATGATTTTTTAAAATATTATTACTATTAAATAAATTTTTATTTAAAAATTAAGCGTAACAATAAGTATATGTATACAATTTTAAATATATATGTAAAATTAAATAAAATATTAAAAAAATATTTAAATTGTATCGACGAACGATAGATGATAAATCATGAGAGAGCAGAAATAGAGAGCAATATTAAAATCGGTAGAAAAAGAAAATGGAGGAAGGTGAAATGAAAACAACGAAGAAAAAAATTAAAGAAAAATTGCGTAAAAATCCATTATTTTGTTGGGTATAAAATTTGATTTTTACTATTTATGAATTTAAAATATATATTTTATTTAAAATTATACAGTAATAAATTATAAAAAATAAAAAATAAATTTTGATTAAAATAATAAAGATAAAAAAAATGGACAAATTAAAAATTATAAATTTAAAAACCATTTAAAATAATTTTTAAAAAAAATTTTAAACTAATAAAAAAGTTAAAAGATTATTACCGAACTTTTTTTCGTTAATATGAATTGAAAAACTAAAAATTAAAAGTTTTGTTATCTTACAAAATAGACTCTAATTGATATGGGAATATTACAATCATCAATTGGATCATGACACAATTGACAAATAACACCTTACTTTCAGAGTCTCAAAAGTCAAGAGTTAAAACATCTAAAAAAATATAATTGAAAGTTATAAACTAATTTATCATAAAAAACGACACTTATTTGTTAAAACAGAAACGTTTAGGTATGCTTATGTAAAATCACTTTATATTATTGAATACTGGAATATGATTTAAATAACCTACAAAACGAAAACAAAAAGAGCAAAACTAATTATAGAAAAAACTAGAACAAAAAGCAAAGAAAAACTTAAAAAAATCTCGTACTAACCCTCTAAGAGCAAACGTGCTCTTGAAACTAACTCCTACTGATCCACTAAAATAGAACGTGCTTAACACATCCTAAAAACTCTAGGTTAATTTAAACAACTAAAATAAATAAAAATGATAATCAGGCATTCAGTTTAATCTTCTAAAGCTTATATCCCAAGCAAGCTTCTCAGCTTAACATATGTCTCCAATTTTACTGATTTAATTATGATATCTGCCACATGCTCTTCAGTCCCACAAAACACTAGTTTCACAACTTCTTAACTTATAAGATCACGTAAATAATGACACCTTACATCTATATGTTTTATCCTCTTATGCATCACAGGACTTTTTAAGAGTTTAATGATGGAACTATTATCACATAAGATCTCGAATCATTGACAAAGCTTGGTGCTGAACTGTTGAAGAATTCCTTTCACCCAAACATAGTGACAAGCACAGAATGTTGCAGCTAGATACTCAGCTTCAGTCGAGGATAAAGTAACTATAGCTTATTTTTGTGAACTCTAACACACAACTACTTTACTTAGTAGAAATACTATTTTGACGTACTCTTCCTTAGCATATTTTTTTTATGACATAAATGGATTCCCTTCAAGCTTTGAAGTACTTAAACACCAAAAATGAAACACATTCTTCCCAAACAAGTCATCTCGAATTCTTGTTTCATTGATTGCTTAAACTCTTCACACATCACATCATCATTCCCAACAAAAATTAAATCATCGACATAAAGGTTTATCATAAGAAAATTTTCTCCAACACTCTTGCTAGATAAGATTTGATCATGATTGATATTCTCAAACCCCTCTTGTCTGAAATAACTCTTAATTCGACTAAACCATGCTTTAGGAGCTTGTTTTAGGCCTTAAAGATCTATGTTAAGTCGATAAACTTTTCTTCGTCACCTTTCTTAACAAATCCTTCTGGTTGATCCACACACACAACTTCCTTCAACTCCCATTACAGGAAATAACTCATCCAACTGATACACTTCCCATCCTCTTTTTCCAGCAACAACGAGCATAATTCTATAGTGTCCCATTGCGCTATTGGTACAAAAACTTCATCATAACCGATCCCTTCATTTTAAGCGTGTCCTTTTACAACCATCCTTGCCTTGTATTTATCAACATGTCCATAATCCTTTAGTTTTGTTTTGAAAACCCATTTCACCCCTGCATTTTTTTCTCGAGCTGATAGAACCACCAGCTCCCAAATTTTGTTTTTCTTGATAGCTTGTAATTCATGCTTCATTACCCCATCCATTTTTTTTCTTTGGCAGCTTTTACAAAATTTTGAAGGATCATTATAAGAAGAGAACAACACCATAACTACGCCTATTTCTTCATTAGAAAATTTTGCTCCACTCTTATAGTCATGCATCCATGCGGTTTTTTTTTCTATTTCTTCTTTGAGGCATTTCTGGATCATTTAAATTTCCGAAATTTGGTTCACTAGTTGCAGGATGTTCTTCCAGTTTTTATTCATGGTCAACCTCCACCTCTTATTTGTGTCCTTTATCAGGTATTATTCCTTCATCATTCCAGACCAGATTATTATATTTTGACCTGGTTTTGACTGTTTTCCAATCCCATTTCCCTTCCTCTTAGAATATAACATCTCAAATGATAACTATTTTATTTGATAATGAATCAAATAGTTTATACGTCTTTGATTCCTTGTTTATTCCAAGCATAATGATTTTGTGACTTTTATTATCAAGTTTTATTCGTTGTTGTTCAGGGATGTATACATGATCAATGCAACTAAACACCTTAAAATGATCAACATTTTGTTTGACCCCACTCTTACATTCTTCTAGCACCATGTCATTTAGAGCACTTGTGAGACTTATATTTAGCACATGTGATGTCCATCTTACATCTTCTGAACAAAATTTATTTGGCATTTTTTACTCTATGAGCAAACAGCGAACCATATTCATTATGGTGTAATTTCTTCTTTCAGGTGCTCCATTTTGTTGTGGAGTGTAGGCAGCAGTTAATTGTCATCTAATTCCACATTCCTTGCAAAATTGGTTAAAGGAGTTTAAGTTGAATTATCCTTCCCTATCTATTATTAAACACCATATATACTTTCCTACTTATTTTTCGACACAACTTTTGAAC
Source organism: Vicia villosa (assembly GCF_029867415.1). NCBI lineage: Eukaryota > Viridiplantae > Streptophyta > Magnoliopsida > Fabales > Fabaceae > Vicia > Vicia villosa. The sequence continues at coordinate 146,162,698 of NC_081181.1, forward strand.
CTTTTAAACATGTCAAAAGTTCAACTTTTCTCTATAAGAAAATATATCCAAGTTTTGCAAGAGAAATCATCAATAATAACTAAGAGGTACATTTTACCATAATGAGATGTATGGGATATAGGACCACATAAATCATCATGAACTAATTGGAGTTGTTCTGATGCTCTCCATTCTCTCCTTTTTTTATATAATCTCTCGACGTTGCTTCCCAATGTTACAAGCTTCACTCACCCTATCTACGCCTTTGAGTTATGGTATCCCCTTGACCATTTCTTTATACTGCATGGTGTGAATAGCTTTGTTGTTTAAAATCCCATAGAGCTTGTACCAGAGGTTTAGAGCTTCCATTTCTTATGCATTCACGCACTTGCTTAAGAGAGGTTTCCTAAGTGCAAATACTATGAACAGACGATTCACATTCATTATAGTGTTCACAATTAGGCTTCTTTGAGGGTGGTAAACTTTGCACCTCTCATTTAATCTGAATGTCTTCACCCTTCTCTTTTACTTGTCCAATGCTCAAAAGGTTGATGAATAATTCTAGAATAAAGAAAACATCAGATATTAATTGAGTTATGCTCTCAACTTCAAATCTAATATTTCATTTTCCCATAACAATAAACTTTGTGTTATTTCCAAATTTTACAATGTTCCTGAAGCTCTCATTTATTTTTACAAAACCAACCTTTGTTACATGTCATGTGGTTTGACCAACCAGAATAAAAAACAAGCTCCTTTGTTTCACCCCCTTCAATTTCTTATGTCATTAGAAGTAACTCTTCACTATAATCAAATTCAACATAGTTTGCCTCCCTTTTCAGACTTGAACACTCATATTGGAAGTGTCCCATATTGTGACACCTGAAACATTTAATAGTATCCTTGTTGCAACCTAACTTGGTTCTTCCTCTCCCTTTTAAGTTGTTACCGCCTCCTCTTAGATAGTTGATTCTTCCTCTACCACGCCTAGAGTATGAGTCATGCTCTACCTTTAGAACTTGCTCTTCATTTTTCTTATGGTGCACTTTCTACACGTGTACCAGTAGCAAGCTATGTAGCTCATCAACCGTGAGTTGGTCGATGTCCTTAGATACTTCAGTTGTACACACAACGAAGTTGAAATTCTCTGTTAATGATCAAAGTATCTTTTCGACGATTTTAACATCTTCGATATATTCTCCTTAATTTCTCATATCATTTGCGGTCACCATTACTCTTCCAAAGTAATCAGTGATTGATTATTCCACCTTCATCTCCAACATTTCGAAAGTCCTTCAAAGTACTTGTAGCTAGGAACGTTTCACTCTTGCACTCTTATGGTACTTGATTTTCATTGACTCCCATAGTTACTTTGCATTCTCCTTCTGTGTGATGGTCTTCATTATGAACTTGTTAATGGCCTGAAACAAATAGTTTTGTTTGCTTTTAGGTCTTTCAATTTTGCTTCTTCCACTTCCTTTTGTCGAGCTACTGTCAACATTTTATTCTTTTCAGGTGCTTGGTAACCATCTCAGATTACACACTAGTATTCTTTTAAACGCATTAAGTTCTCCATGATCTAACTCTACTGATCATAATCCCCGTCAAAATTGGGAACACATGAGGCGGTGAAGTTTTCTGATTCAGATGCCATTTCTCATACTATTGTTTCACTCCTCAAACTTCTCAGTGTTTAATCACTCAATCAAACCCCCTTGTCGGAGCTCTGGTACCAAATGTTAAAATTGGAACGCTTATGTATGCTTCTGTAAAATCACTCTATATTATTGAATACTAGAACATTGCTTAAATAACCTACAAAACGAAAAACTAAAAGAACTATACTAACTACAAAAAAATTGGAAACAAAGTAGAGAAAAGCTGAAACTAACTCCTACTAACCCACTAAGAGAAAATGTGCTCTTGAAGCTAACTCATAGTGACCCACTAAAAGAGAACATGCTCAACACATCCTAAAAACACTAGGTTAATTTAAACAACTAACAAAAATCTAAATTGTATCTAGTAAATTAATATATCAAATCCAATATTATCGGTTGAAATTCATCATTTTAAAGGTGAATAGATGGAATGTCGTAGTATCGAACTTGCACGCTTGTATTTGATGTTTCTGCATATCTATCAACTGAGTTTGACGGGACAAATCAAATGTTATCAAAGTATTTTTTCAATCATATAAATTTATAAATTATTAGTTATAAACTAATTCATTCTAATAGTTTAATATTCAAAATATCAACTTTTAAAAAGGAATAAATAAACTTCCGAATACACTTTAGCAATTGGGTGTCATTAACATAGCTGCAAACTAGATTTCCTTTACTACTTTATTCTACGTATCAAAGATCGGTGATATTAATTAATCAAATTAAAAATATCAGTAACACTAACACGCTGTTTTGAACATAATTTTCAACACTTTTATGAGTGATTTGTTTCCTACTTATTATAAAATAACACGTTTATTTTTTAAATTTAAAATAACACACTTCTTAGTTCTTATAAATCAATATTTTTTTAAGAGAAATATACAAAAGTAAATGCATCACACGAGTACTAATGCTAAGGGTGGGGCTTCTTTTATGACTGTTCTCCAGTTAGTAGACAATCGAATGTGCTTGCCTTCACACTTTATTCAGAGTTCACACTTTCTCTTTATTATTATACTATATAAGAAAAAAGATTCTTCATGGTTGGTCACACTTTATGGCTCTTTTAACTTATGCTCTACTAACACACGCACGAGTAGGTTAATATATTAAGCATTACTACCACGAGATAAAATGAATTGATATTTTTTTTTTTTATAAATAGAATCAGCTACTATATTTATTTTGAAAAATTGAAATGACACCAACTCTTAGTTGATACACAATTTACACATGTCAATGAGCGTGGCATTGAGTTGGAGACACGTTACTAGTACAAAATACTACTCCCTCCGATCTCAAATATAAGTAAATTTGTAAAAAAACTCATTATTTAAAGAGAATGTCTCCATGCATTTAATTCTTATTCTCTTTCTAATTCTACCTCTATTTTTTGCTTTCAAAAAATTGTAGGGGTATATTTGGAATAGTGATATTGAATGTAATAAATATTGATTTTTTTTGCTTATATTTAAGACCATAGAATTTTTTTTTTTGCTTATATTTGAGACCAGAGGGAGTACTTCACAAAATTTTAGTATCTTAATACCATTTGTTAGAGGAGTTATTTTACTAAAAAGCATTGATATATAATTTAAGACTATGCATTTTTGTGAGAGACACACCATTTATTCAGGTTTTAAATGAATAAGTGGTGTGTCTCTTACAAAGGTGCATACTCCTCAACTTTGTATCAATGTTTCCAAGTTAAAAATTTCTCCAACAAATGGTATCAAGAGCCTTTGATTTTGAGAAATGGACCGTCTCACTTGTATCAAAATGCCCAAGAGGTATGTCGTTGAAATCGAAATACTCAAGAAGAGGTGTCAAAGACGGTACAAGTATAGCGGGACATTATGGACTCGCACTTGAGGGAGAGTGTTAGAATAATAATGTAAGTGTGAATACATGGGGAAATAGTCTCACACTAAATAGGAATGTGGAGACTTGAACATTTATAAGTGGGAGAACCTACTCACTATCACCTTAAGATTTTGGGTGAATAAGTGGTGTGTCTCTCACAAAAGTGCATAGTCCTACACTATGTATCAATGCTTCTTAGTAGGAATGACAAAATAACTCATACTCGTGGGTACCTGCGGGTAAAATCCGTCACGGGTACGAGTTAGATTGCTTAATGAGTATCCACGGATAAAATAAACAGATATTTAGTTATCAATTTCTTTATAGGCACAGATACCAAAATTACTTAAATATTAATTTGTTTAATATAGCATTATTATTATTGTTATTATTATTATTATTATTATTATTATTATTATTATTATTATTATTATTATTATATTATTATTAAAATTATTTAGTTGAATATGTAATTATTATTATTTTGTTGAATTTATTTATTTGATTAGACAAGAAATAAAATGAATATGATTCTTTTTTGTTATTATTATCATTATGGGTTAAATTTAAAGAAATTTTTTTGTCTTTAATAGAGATTAAAAAATTAACTAACTATATTATTTTTTAAAAAAAATATTTAAACAATAGTATCCATGAATATCCGTTTAATACACGTGGGTATCTTAAAATTCACAGATATTTGTTTGACGAATACCCACACAAATATGGACAGATACAAATATCATATTTATTAAATGAGACGGATAGCGGGAGACTAGTACTCGTGCCCACAGGTACTCATCGTCATCCCTACTCCCCAGTGAAAAACTCCTCTGACACTTGATATATAAGTGTAGATATAAACATTTTAAGATAAAAAGAACATATTTGCAAATAAGTTGTTTGAATGGTTAAAACTGAAAGAAAAAAAAATAGGGGTGAGAATAAGTTGGCCTGAATTAGGTTTTGTCAAATTTGAGTCTATTTTATTAAAAAATTTAAAGTTTAAGTTTGACATGTAGATTATCATAAGCTTATTTTCATGATTGAGTCTAACCTTTTTGAAGATCGAAACTTATTAGCCTATTTAAAAACCTATTTCATCTAAATATTTGTATATAAGTAATTCAACTAATGTTTAAATATAGACTAACAAAATTAAAATATCAATGAGACTAAATATTTATTTGTATTAACTTATTCGAGTTTACGTAGTATGATAACTTTTGTGATACTATTTATTTTAGAGAACTTATGAAAACAACTTATGACATTGTTCATAATTCATAAGATTTTTAATCTTATTTTTATAAATTCTTTCAAGATAATTAAGCTTTATTTTAATATTTTAATTCCAAGTATAAAGCATAATATAATAATAATAATAATAATAATAATAATAATAAATTTATTCATATTTATCTAAATAGGTCGGTCTAATAGACTTATACCATGTTTGAATTGGCTTTTGTAAGGTCTAGAATCAATTTTAAAGGTGTAAAATTGATTCTAAATAATTTTGAGGTGTTTGTTTTATCAAAAATAGAATTGATTATGCTTCCAGAATTGATTCTACTTGAAGATAGAATTTGTAGCTTCTATCTCCAGAATTGATTCTGAGTAATTTTTACACTGCAATTTATTGTTCAACCCACTTTTACATAAATGTATCCAAATATAAATCAATTTTGCTAAACTCAATTCTGTTAAAATTAATTCTACCAAGCTCAATTATGTTAGAGTCAATTATGTTCACGTCAATCCAAACACACCCTTAAAAGATTTTTTAAGGTCTGTGGCCTAGCATTTTTAACTAAATAAGTTTATAAAAATTATATGTCTTTTTTATTTGAAAAAAAAACTTAACTTGGCACGAGCCTATGTAGACTAAACTGTAGGCCCCTGTTAGTTGGTCTGACCAATTTTCACCCTTAGTTCCAAGTCTTGTAATTTGATCTACATGTTTAATGATGAGAAAAATGTTAGATTTGCATGTGATCTACTCCACTTAAATCCGGTTCGACTTGACTCGTTTATTAAAAAGTTCATATTCAAACTCTTTTATATATATATATATATATATATATATATATATATATATATATATATATATATATATAAACAAATCATATTTATTTTTAAAAAAAAAATCAAATATAGTTGTTGGAGAGAGAGGGGTTTAACAATTAAATTTACTTTAAAAATCATTGAATGTGAACTACTTGCTTAAACTGAACCAACAAATATATTTTTATTTTGAGCTTAATACCTTATTTATTCTCTTATCTATAATTTGAGATCCATTTTGATCCCTTAGCTTTTAAAAAGATCAATTTGATCCCTTATCTCTTTAGAAGTTGTCATGTTTGTCCTTTTTGTTAGTTTAGTTAGTTAAAGTCAAACATAGCCACATTAGATACACATGGCGCTGATGTGGAGATTAACTTAAGATAACATGGAATGGCAAAGTGAAAGTTGAGTTTCCATTAATCATTTTCGTTATAACAAAACCCTAGTAGAGAAAGTTCGTAATCGAAGGAGACAATGAGTGAAGTCGACTTCATAATCGAAGGAGACAAGGTGTGAAGGCGACTTTGTAATCGTAGGAGACTGGAAGTGAAAGCGACTTTGTAATCGAAGGAGACAAAAAAAGAAGGCAAAATTGAAGGTGACTAAACAGTTATCTGGGGAAGAGGAGTGTGAAGATGTCATTGAAGAATCATTGTTGACGACAATTAGTATATGTTTTCTTTGTTATCTTTTTCATATTTTAGGGTTTTATCATTTTCTGGTGTTTGAATTTTAGGGTTTCAAATTTATCTGGTGTTCATGCAGAAGTGATCTCTTATTTGTTTTATAAAATAACACTATGTAAAAATTATTACGACACATAATATACTCTATATTAACCAAAACCTCCAATACATTCACACCCTATAAAATAAATATTTAACTATATCTCACAACACTTTTAATACAAACGTACAAAGAGAAGAAAAAAAATTAAAGACAAGTTTAAATTATTTGATTGTCTAGTAATGATATTCCTTACACATTATTTTACTATTATTTAATTGTGTTTGTCAATGAGATATTCCTTTCATATCTTGGTTTAGTCCTATCATATTTATTTTTTGGACGGCATGTTATAGTTTTCTTGTTAATTTGAGTTAAATTTTGTATTTACTTGAATTTTATCATTGCTGTTTTTTCCATTTTCTTGATTTAAGAGTTTTCACATTTCTTTTGTTTGTCCTTTTATGCTTACGTGTTACTATTAGTAAGTGGACTATCATTTGTGAAGTCTTTTGCTTTGTTATTATGTCACTATTAGTAAGTGGACTATCCTTTGTGAATTCTTTTTTATAGCAGGCCCATCCGCAACAAGAAGCAGCCCAAATGGATGAAAGACTTTGTGCCCAATTAATGTTATTTTATTTAATTAAGTCATGTTAATTGTTTTATTTTCTGTTGGGCTAGGCCCATTAGTGTTCCACCAGAATATCCTTTGTATTTAAGGCACTTTGTTTGTTGAATGAAGGTAAGAAAATATTGAAACTTTTATCTTTATTGTTCTTCTTAGTTTTGTCTTTGTCCTTTGAAAACCCTAGATCTAAGAAATCACAGTTGCTGAAAACCTAATCTATCAAATTGGTGCTTTCATCTTGAATTCATGGCCCCCCCAAACCCTCAAATCCTAAAGATATTGTTGAGGAAGCTGTCCAAACAGCCCACCTTCACCTTGACAATGCTATGCAAGAGACACAAATTCAAATGGATGAGAGATTCCTCAAAACTCAATATGAAATGGAGCAGCTGCATACTTGAATGGATAATGAAAAACATGTTTCAGACTCTAGATATGAAAATATCATGGGTTTACTCACAAAGTTGGCATCCCAAGCTGAAAAACAGCCTGCTGCTACTGTTCCCGTATCCACTATTCACGCCGCTACTGTTCACGGCAGTACTATTCACCAAATGTTGCTTCCGTCACTACTGTTCACAGCAGTACTGTTCATTCCGCCAGCTCATCAGATATCATACAAAACCCTCATTTTTTCCTATTACTACCAATTTTACATCAACAATTCCAAGTCTATCTACACCACTAAGTTCACCAAACTTCACACACCCATATACCACTATCCCTTTCTCTTCTCCCAACCTCTCCAACAACCAGCCACTACCCCATTCCCCATCCGCAACAAGAAGTAGCCCACATGGATGAAAGACTTTGTGCCCATTTAATGTCATTTTTATATGAAAGGAGAGGCTCTTGCTTGGTTTAAATGGATGCATCAAAATCATGAGTTAGTGGATTGGCTATCTTTTACAAAGGTTTTGGAACTACGTTTTGGTCCTTCCACATATGCTAATCATCAAGCTGAGTTGTTCAAACTTAAGCAAACTCATTCAGTTGTGGAATATCAAGCTCAATTTGAAAAGTTGGGAAACCAAGTTACTGGTTTATCTAGAGATGTGATACTTAATTGCTTTATTTCCGGTTTGATACCAGAAATCCAAAATGAACTAGCCGTTCATAAACCAACTTCCATATCTCAAGCAATTGGGCTTGCAAAACTCATTGAATCCAAAATACGGGGAGCAAAGCCTAAGTTCCAAAGATTTTTTTCAGCTAACCCCACCAAACCAATTAACCCAACCCCAACTCCAGCCATTTCTACACCCATTGTTACAAAACCATTTACCACCCCACCCACCAAATTACCAATTAGACGTCTCTCCAATGTTCAATTACAAGAGCGGCGTGCACAAGGGTTATGCTTCAACTGTGACAAAAAAATTATTCCTGGCCATAAATGTGCTGCTGGAAAATTCCTCTTATTAGTGGAGGATGATGATCATAACACTACAGAATCTGAACCTCATGAAGAACCTATCCTACCAAGTGAGCTAGAAGACACCTATTTCCAACTTTCTCCTCAAGCTGCCAATGGTCAATTCTGTCCTAAAACATTAAAATTTAAAGGATCAATAAATGGACTCGATGTCACAGTCATAATTGATACAGGCAGTATCCATAATATTCTACAATCTCTGATAGCCCAACACCTTAAACTCCAAACTCAACCAATCCCCAATTTTTCTATCATGGTAGGTAATGGTTCCAAACTTTCTTGCTCCGGCATTTGCCCAAAAGTACCAATCAAAATTCAAAACAATTGTTTTGCAATACAATTTCATTTGTTGCCTATTGAAGGGGCTGATGTTGTTCTTGGCATGGAGTGGTTACGAACTCTAGGACCCCTAATGGCAGATTTCTCAATTCCTAAGATTTCATTCACTCACAATAACAATGATATTACTATCATAGGTGATTCCAAAACCCACATTTCTCCATCTTCCTACAACCAATTTCGCCATCTTTTACACAATGACTCAATTGCATCTATCCACCGACTACTTTACCAACCAAATTCAGAACCATAACCTCAATTACACACCTTACTTTCTGATCCCTTTGAATCCTTGCCACCAAATCTTCCAAAACCATCTCAACTATCATTCGTTCCTATTCAAAAGTTTTTGAACAGCCCCACAGTTTACCACCAACTAGACCTCATGATCACAAAATTCCCATCATCCCAAACACACCCCCAATTAATGTTAAGCCCTACCGATACCCCCATTCACAAAAAGACACAATGACTGCAATCATCCAAGATATGTTACAAGAGGGAACTATCAAACCTAGTAATGGCCCTTATTCCTCCCCTGTGTTACTAGTACGAAAAAAAGATGGTATTTGGCGTTTCTGCGTCGATTACAGAGCACTTAACGCTGTCACAATTCGTGATCGTTTCCCTATCCCAACCATAGATGAACTTTTTGATGAATTGGGTTCTGCAACTATTTTTCTAAGATTGATTTACGATCTGGTTATCACCAAATCAGGGTTATTCCAGAGGACACTCACAAAACTTCTTTTAGAACATTTGATGGGCACTATGAGTTTCTAGTAATGCCATTCGGCCTAACTAATGCTCCTAGTTCCTTTCAATCAGCAATGAACGATTTGCTACGGCCCTACCTCAGACGGTTTGTTCTTGTATTCTTTGATGACATTCTTATTTACAGTTCTAACATTTCAGATCTTGCCACTCATTTAAAATTGATTTTAGAATTGTTTGTTTCAAATCAGTTTTATGCAAAATTATCCAAATGTGTTTTTGCTGTCCCTAGTGTTGCTTATCTAGGTCATATTATCTCAAGTGAAGGTGTAATACCAGATCCAGAAAAGATTCAAGCTATACTAGAGTGGCCAAGGCCTCGATCACTCTCAACACTCAGGGGTTTTTTAGGCCTCACCGGCTTTTACCGATGTTTTGTACGTCATTACGCCTCTCTCGCCGCTCCTCTCACCGATTTACTTCATTCCACTAAGTTACATTGGAGTACAATGGCAGAGACAACTTTTACAACATTACAAAAAAAGATGACTGAAACACCGGTCTTGTGTCTTCCAGACTTCTCCCAGTCCTTTGTGATTGAGATCGATGCATCCGCTGTTGCTGTTGGAGCCGTGTTATCTCAGCAAGGACACCCAATTGCTTTCTTTAGTAAAAAGATGTGTAACCATCCCCAAGCTTCTTCTGTGTATGTCTGCGAAATGTATGCGATTGCCGAATCTGTAAAAAAGTGGCGTCAATATCTAATTGAAAGACATTTTCACATCTACACTGACCAAAAGAGTTTGAAAAACCTCCTAGTTCAAACCATTCAAACTCCATAACAACAAAAAAATGGGCAACTAAGTTACAAGGCTTTAATTTTGATATTCACTACAAACCTGGTAAGGCGAATCAAGTTGCAGATGCTCTCAGCCGTCGACACACAAAAGATGACGCCATACTTCTATCCATCTCGTCCCCAGTCCCAAAACTTATCACACAGTTAAAGGAATACTACAAAATAGATCTAGAAGGCAGAAATATCATGAATAAGGTCAAAACAGAAATCAAGATGCAAATTGTCTTCCAAATAAGGGATGACATCCTGTATTTCAAAGACAGAGTTTACATACCTCAGATCCAAGAACTCAGAGCAACAATCCTCAGTGAATAACATTCAACACCAGTAGCAGGTCACTCCAGCCTGGAACCCACCTTAGACCGCATCTCATCGTCATTCCTTTGGCCTGGAATCTATAAAGATACATAAGCTTTTTGTTGATGTTATGCTATGTAGAATTGTCTTATTGGCATCCATGCTTGGCTAAAACATAATAGCAGCTGAATGTAATATTGTATAAGTCTTGCAAATATGAAAAGAACAAAACAGGTACTAAAGTAAGATGTTATATGGAATGTCATGACTTCAACCATGACATCGCGCTTGTAGAACTGAGGAAGAAAGATTCAGTTTGTACTTAACAGATACAGAATATTCTATGTGAATATTATGTAATCCTATGTGGCGCATATTTAAAGGTCAAAAGAATAATTGAAGAATCAGATCAGAAGATTGAAGATTCAGGAAGAATCAGATCAGAAGATTGGATTCAGCGGTTTCTAATTTAGGAAACTCAGGATTGAAAGACCTTATTTGTAGTAGAATATTTTCTGCATATTTGTAACAGAAGGAATGTTGCGATTTGTAAGCCCAAGTCCAACTGGGATCAGGTTATAAATAGAAACCTTTGTAACTTAATTTTGTGAGCTAATAGCCAGAGCTAGGAAGATGTAGTCTCTAGGGTTAACCGTGTAGGCGAACCACGCGATGTGTGGGATGGTCATTGATTTGTGCCTCAAAGCCTGTATGTGACAGGTTTATTTTAATCACTCAGAAGTTGTGAAGCAATGAGTGAAGTTTTATTCTTGGAGGAAGCTTGTAAGCAACTTCAAGTTAACGTTGTATTTGTTTGTGTTTAAAGTGTTGGGAATTAGGTTGTCGATACAGTGGCTGAGTTGTTGACTGCTAGACTTCATTGCTATGATTGGGAGTGGAATGGAGATATTCCATATCTAGGGAGAACCTAGGTAGAGATTGCATTGGGTAGGGTTTAAGTGCGAAGTTGTAAACGGGGGAGTTTAGCTTCAAATTAAGACTACTGATAGTGGATTTCCTTCCTGGCTTGGTTGCCCCCAGAGTAGGTTAGTTAGAACCGAACTGGGTGAACAATTCTATGTGTTGTTTATGTTTTTGCATTGTTTATTTGTTTGTTCAGTTTGGATGTCATAACTTCGTGCATGACATTAGTGTTTTGCTTAATGATTGTGCTGTCACAGAATCTCTGCAAAGCAGATTTATTTGTGTTAATTGAACTAATATGATCCCGGCACTCATGGACTTCTGCATGCAAGAAGTATTCTAAAATTGGGGGATCTGTATGTACTGCCTCAGTTAAGCTGATGACAGAAAAGGTGTTGTGACATTGTGTATGACATACTGAGTCTGTCCTACTAGAATTTCCAATTGGTATCAGAGCAGGCATCCGGTCTGTTTCTGGATGAGATCCATGAGGGATACTTTCTGGCTGCTGAAGGTAGAATATTGTTTGAACAGTGCTGGTCATATTGTATGGTCCCTAGAAGTAGAGGATGGACCTATGTGTGGTAGACTAAACCAATCTGATCAAAACAGGTGTACTTTCTTGGCAAGAGAAGATGGTATTGCTGGATCCAAGAATATCCAAAGACTTCATGCGGGAGTGAAGAATTTATATTGCTCTATTCAGCATATAGCAAAGTACAGAAGAAGAGTATCAAAAACCTTCATGCGGGAGTGAAGTTAATGATAAGGTAATCTTTGTGCTTATTTTTTTTGTCTGAATATTGGTTAGGTCTAGTTGTGTTGCTTGGAGAAGAAGCAAGCATATTGTTGGATTGTTCAGCTTCAATCCTTGGGTGTCATGCTTACCACTGGTTCGTGGAGTAAGCATTGTGTAATCTCTGTTGATATATGACTACTTTCCGCTACATAGCATCTGATACAAAATCCTGTTTTTGAAAGAAGATGTCTAGGGTTATATGGTTTTCAACATAGTTTTTTTGAAGCAGATTTTTCAGCTTTAGTGCAAGTGTCAAAGATACTTGAGATCTCTCTCAAGTCCACTCATAATGACATGGTTATTAAGGTTGAAAAGGTTCAATTGGTCATTGTTCCTCATATTCGTCTGCAAAGTTGTTTGATGATCTTCAAGATTGTCAAGTGTTGTGTGTTCCAAGAAAAAGGAACTGATGGTATACTGGTACGTAGCTACCAGTTGAAGAACATATGTTCTGGTACTAAACTAATGTAGTGTGAGTACATTCATTTGGAACCTACTCCTGATCTGGAAGAGGAGACATCTACCTTGTGTGTTGAGTGGTCAGAATACAATCAACTGAACCTTCCATCCCAATTGTCAGTTTATTTCGGGCATATATATGGGAATGTGGGAGTAAAGCTCAGTGCAAGTAAAAGGATTCATTCATGTTTTTTTAAGACCTATATGAGAATTCAAGATGAGCTTATATCTGGTATTCTCTTCTGATCAAAGGAACCAGATATGTGGAATGTTTTCTTAACCATAGAATAGTTAGTGGTGAAAACTGAATACTGTGTCTCTTTCACAGTGAAATATGGTTTTGAATATTGTGTGATGATTTAAGGGAATCAGATTACTGTGAAGAATCTGAGTTGATTTCAAGTGTTATGTCATAATTGAATCCATTCCAGAAACCTTATTGAGGGAATCTCCTCGGTAGGTACAGATTGTGACATCCATTATCTCAAAATCAGAATGAAAGTCTAAAGAAAGGTTTATTGAGATATGGCATATATTATCCCTTAATCATGACTGATGTGTAGCTGAGTTGATGGTGTATGTCGTGCCTTCTCTGTCTTTCCCCAAGTATCATAAAAGAGATAATGAGTGTGAAATCCAAAAAGCCTTAATAAATAATGTCTTAACAGATGTTGAAACATCATTGCCAAGAAGAATGTTCTTATGTATTAAGAAGAAATCATTTAGGAGGATCTGGTGTGAGCAGTAAATTCTATATGAGTGTCTAGTAGGTGCTTTGACGGGAGACTTAGTACTTATTGAATGTACAGCCTGAATACAAGACTCATATACTCTGTCGGGAGCTGAGTATGTGTATACAGTATCCATGGTCTGGTTTGAACTATGTATCAATTTTAGTTTTGTGTTATCTTCTCTTAAGCATTAAGAAGGGCAATGGTTAGCTGTAAAGTTTAGGTTCAGACCTACCTGTTAAAGACAAGTTCAGGGCAATTCAAAAGTTTCTTCTATCTCAAGGTACAAGAAGTGGCAGTCTGGATCTTGTGTAGCAAGTAAACTAAGGATTCTAAAACTTGGAAAGTATGGCAAGTTCTAAATGAAAAATGCTTCAAGGGTAAGGAAAATCGTTCAAATCATCCACTTGGTGTAATTCTCAGGGGGAGAAAGAAGCAAGACAAGACATCAACCAGTGTAGGTAAAGGAACACTCAGAGGAATGGATGAGATTTTAAGACTGATAAACTAATGTCTTGTGTGATGTCACAACATCACTATATGTGAAGAATGAAGAAGCAACATTAATGTCTGAAGTGACAGTTCTGACTTAATGTGGATTAGAATGGGCAGATTCTGATCTCAGTGATTGTAACATGTTCTGGAAATACGTGTTTACTTTCATGATGAAGACTTCATTAGTGAGTATGACTATGAAGACAGAAGTTTAGTGAGATAATCAACATAGCTGAAGATAAAAGAGTAGTCTTCTAGTTCTATCAAGGAGGAGCTTAATTTGTCTTGGTAGACCTTGACCTGATTGAAACATGGCGGGGTAATGATCAACAGCGGAAGAAGTGACAGTTCTTTATGTTGAGTCTGTGGCAACCTTTCTATGGAAACTTCTAGTGTCAAAGGGTCATCAGTTGACTATTTCAGGTGAAGATAAGGTGGTAGACTTGAATCTGTTGCAGAGAGAGAAGTGGAGTTGATGGGATGTACTAAACATCTCAGTTGTATCCTAATGCTATACAAGACGTTATAACATCTAATTTCTGATATGAGTATCTTTTGTAAAGGAACAAATTTGCTGTAGTGAGTGTGTTCAGCAGGATTGGTGAACATGGGGTGCTGCTCTTGAAAATATGAAGATGCGTCTTATATTTTCCATTCATCATTTCAAACTTATTCCGTTGGGCAAGCTCAGACTATCTCAGATAGGGGGAGTGACTTCTTAGTTCAAGATATAATTCTAGAAAAGTATCTTGGTCTGTTATACTCTACCATCATAATGAAGATGTTATAAGTCAGCAAAAGCTTCTTCAACACAGTTAGAGGGAGTTTCCTATGAAAAGGTTTATATAACAAGATGTATCATTACAATCAGTTATCAGGGAATGGTTGAATCCAACCATGTGGATCTGGTACCCACAATTCTTTATCTGGACCAGTGGATGCATGCTTTAACAGGCGGTGGAAGGCTCTTCGCAGTTGTAGTAAACACCCTAAAGGTTATCATAACAACAGAAGTCTATGACTAGTGAGTCAGTAGAGTAAGTGGGAGGTCTATTACTTGGTTCATAGGAAGATTTGTCAAAATCTCTTAAAAGAATCTTATGCATTGTGCTTAAGGGGTGAAAGAGGGACAATGTATGACAGGATGTCAAGACATAGTTAAAGACATTGATTCTTCAGGATCAAACAAGGAAAACTGCATTGGGTTTATCTCTTCTCGTCAGTGGCCAGTGTAAAGTTCAATCAATGACTATGCATGCGCTGGATTAAAGATAACTCCGTTCAGAAGAAAACAGTAAAAAACTGCTTTGGAAAGAGTAATTGCTTTTGGAACTGTTTCCTAATTAATCGGTTGACCATTGAACAAAACCAGAGACCATCGTTACTACCTATGATCTCAAATGGCTATAAATTAGCATCTTCGCAACAGGCTTCATAAATCATATCTCTCAAGATGTGTTTCGTGAGTGTTCGAGTTAGGTGTGTGCAGGTTTGGTATTATGATGGATTCATTTACCAAAACCTGTCCAGAAAAGCACAGGGTGGAGAAATCATGTGTCTCTACCAGTGGTGTTTCAGCAATAACAACAAAAATGTTCCTCCTTATTCAGCCTTCGATAATGGAGTCATTTTAGTTGTGATTTGTGATCTGAGTTATGAACACAATTGTGATTTGTGTTCTGAGTTACGAGGAAGGATGGCAAAAACTCATTCAAGCTTCATCTTGGACCTAGAGCTAAAAGGAGTGGGTTTTCATATTGTCACCAATAGTCCTCGCAGACAAAGGCCACCATCCATCGTCCTCCTCATGTACGAGTGTTGCATGAAGGTGTTGAACTTCAAAGGTATGACATTGGTTCTAGCTTTTTCATATTATGGCTAAAAAGGGGGAGAGATGGTACATAGCATGCTGATTTTGCTACTGTCAAAAGAAACAAAGGAAGATATGAAGACAGAGTGAATTGAAGATGTTATGATGTGGTTAAGCAGTGAAGAACAAAAGTCCCAATTCTGAGAATGTAAAAGACTGTTCTTCCTGATGTCTTGAAAGTTGAAGCAGTTGCTCTTGATCTTAAATATATTGTAAATGTAAGTTTTAGCCAAAATAAGCCAAAGGGGGAGATTGTTGATGTTCTGCTATGTAGAATTGTCTTATTGGCATCCATGCTTGGCTAAAACATAATAGCAGTTGGATGTAATATTGTATAAGTCTTGCAAATATGAAAAGAACAAAACAGGTACTAAAGCAAGATGTTATATGGAATGTCATGACTTCAACCATGACATCGCGCCTGTAGAACTGAGGAAGAAAGATTCAGTTTGTACTTAATAGATACATAATATTCTATGTGAATATTATGTAATCCTATGTGGCGCATATTTAAAGGTCAAAATAATAATTGAAGAATCAGATCAGAAGATTGAAGATTTAGGAAGAATCAGATCAGAAGATTGGATTCAGCAGTTTCTAATTAAGGAAACTCGGGATTGAAAGACCTTATTATCTGCATATTTGTAACAGCAGGAATGCTGCGATTTGTAAGCCCAAGTCCAACTGGGATCAGGTTATAAATAGAAACCTTTGTAACCTAATTTTGTGAGCTAATAGCCAGAGCTAGGAAGATATAAACTCTAGGGTTAGCCGTGTAGGTGAACCACCCGATGTGTGGGATGGTCACTGATTTGTGCCTCAAAGCCTGTAGGTGAGAGGTTTATTTTAATCACTCAGAAGTTGTGAAGCAATGAGTGAAGTTTTGTTCTTGGATGAAGCTTGTAAGCAACTTTAAGTTAACGTTGTGTTTGTTTGTGTTTAAAGTATTGGGAATTAGGCTGTCGATGTAGTGGCTGAGTTGTTGACTGCTAGACATCATTGCTATGATTGGGAGTGGAATGGAGATATTCCATATCTAGGGAGAACCTAGGTAGAGATTGCATTGGGTAGGGTTTAAGTGCGAAGTTGTAAACAGGGGAGTTTAGCTTCAAATTAAGACTACTGATAGTGGATTTCCTTCCTGGCTTGGTTGCCCCCAGAGTAGGTTAGTTAGAACCGAACTGGGTGAACAATTCTATGTGCTGTTTATGTTTTTGCATTGTTTATTTGTTTGTTCAGTTTGGATGTCATAACTTCGTGCATGACATTAGTGTTTTGCTTAATGATTGTGCTGTCACAGAATCTCTGCAAAGCAGATTTATTTGTGTTAACTGAACTAATATGATCCTGACACTCATGGACTTCTGCATGCAAGAAGTATTCTAAAATTGGGGGATCTGTATGTACTGCCTCAACTAAGCTGATGACATAAAAGGTGTCGTGACATTGTGTATGACATACTGAGTCTGTCTTACCAGAATTTTCACTTTTGTTAAAACATGCACAGTTTGTCAGAAGAATAAATATATGACTACAAAGAAGCAGGGACTTCTTCAGCCTCTAAAAGTACCAGCACAGATATGGGATGGATTGACTATGGATTTTATAACACACTTACCAGTTTCCTATGGACACATGGCTATTTGGGTCATCTGCGACAGACTCATAAAATTTTCTCATTTCCTTGCTTTGCCTTCAAAGTACTCTGCTAAGGATCTTGCTCTTCGTTTTTCTGTTGAGATATGTCGGTTGCACGGTGTTCCAACATCGATTATTTCAGATCGAGACCCCATCTTTCTTAGCACCTTCGGGAAAGAACTCTTTCGCGCACAAGGAACGACGCTGAAATAAAGTTCTGCGTATCACCCTGAAACAGATGGGCAAACAGAGGTTACAAATCGTTGTTTGGAAGCATATCTCAGATGTTTCACAAGTGAGAATCCAACCAAATGGTTTAAATACTTACACCTTGTTGAGTATTGGCACAATACGACTTATCATTCGTCAATCAAAATGTCCCCCTTTTGAAGCGCTATACGGCCGTCCACCACCATCTGTTCCAAACTATCAACAAGGCACGATTTCTATTCCAGATCTGGACATCAACCTGAAACAACAACACGAAATTCTCAGCACTCTAAAACAAAACTTGGAGCGTAACAGAATCAAGATGATGGAATAAACTAACAAAAAATGCACGGATCGAACCTTTCAGGTAAGAGATCTGGTCCTTCTCCGCCTTCAACCGTATCGCCAAATGACCGTTCACCAACGTGTATCACAAAAGCTTTCCCCACGATACTTCGGGCCCTTCAAGATCCGCCGTCGTATCAGAGAGTTTGCCTATGATCTCGATCTACCGCCATCTTCCCGGATTCATTCCGTCATCCATGTATCTCAATTGAAAGCTTATCGTGGTAACAATCCTGCATGTCATTTTCGACCACTTCCTCCGGATATGGAAGCATCATCTGCAAATGAAACAAACTTATCAGACTAGGTTTTAAATGATAACACATCTGTGTTGCAAGACAAAAGAGACAAAGGAAGATCCTCACCTTCCACCGAGTTAACACCGGAGTGTGAACCACCGCCACAGAACGGGACTACAAGCAACTCAGAAGTTCTAACCAAAGGGGATGAAAGCTTAGAAAATTGGAAAATAAAAGTTTCTGAGGAAAAGAACAAAGGTTATGTGAATAGCAAAGAACGAGTTGTTGAGAGAAATGAGGAAAGTGAAACAGACTTTGCTAAATCTTTGAGTAAGAAGCCTCCAAGTACTTTAACTTCTGCCATCCCACATCAAATCCCAACGAATATATCCTCTCCCAATCTGAACTGTCCGTTAGCACACCTACCTGTCGCGGGTCAAAAAATGATCGCCACGAAAATTGTATCAAACCGAGTCGCCACCAGATTTTATTTATTCCAATGGGAAAGGGAAAATATTGATAAAACCCTCAAATAAAATGAAATGGACAAAGATGGTCTTCACAACCAAATTTGGGTTCGGGAGTCGGTTAAGTAAGGGGAAGGTATTAGCACCCCTTACCTCCATCGTACTCGATGGGATCCATTTAGTTATTCTTGTGATAGATTGTTAGCTTATTATCTACTTGCGTTCTAATTATTGTATGGACAAGAAAGAAACAGGATTTGGGTTTTTAATTATTGTGCTCGCCAAGACATTTGAGTCTTGTGCCTACGTATTCCCTCGTGCAATGGGAAATTCAGAGCGTTCGTAGTTCGAGGCTACGAAATTATATTTTTTATTAGTGTGCTCGCCAAGACATTTGAGTCTTGTGCCTACATATCTTCAATGGAAGAATCAGAGCGATTGTAGTTCTAAAGAACTACGAGTTTGTTGATAGATTTTGATGAGTCTAATCGCACTTGGGCGGAAAAACGAGTTTTTGAATGTGGTTCGCACATGGGCGAGATTTGCACTTGGGCAAAGAGAAGATGAGTTTTGAACTGAAATTGTTTTTATGAAAAAAGTGGAATTCAAGCATTCAAACATTGGCTTAACGGCCATCGCCTAAAATACTTTGAAAGAGCATTTGCTAAATTGAGCTTGAAGTCTTTAATGGGATACAAGCATTCAAACAAAAGCTTAACGGCCATCGCTTAAATGCTTGAAAGAGCAACTTGTACAAGTACGTACAAACCCCTCTAATTTCATCCATTGTGGACTCAACTCTATTCGGTTGTAAAAAGCATTTTGATTGAAAAAAGGAACTTGGTATTGACCAAGATTTGTTATGAAAAGATTCGCACTTGGGCGATGAAAAGAATTCGCACTTGGGCGAAGAAAAGAACGATTTGATGAGTTGAGATTATTTTTAGAGTTTTTGTAAAAAGGAAGAGGCAAATCGAGTTTGAATGAGTCTTTAATGGAATCTAAGCATTCAAACAAAGGCTTAACGGCCATCGCCTAAATGCTTTAGAACAACTTGTACAAGTGCGTACAAACCCTTCTTGATTCATCCATTATAAACTACACTCGATTTGATTATTAAAAGCATTTTTTGAAGTTTTTGATTGTGACAAAAGAAGTATGAAAAAGATACTTGGTGTTGACCAAAATTTATTATGAAATTGTTTGAAGTGGGCTCGATGTTGAATCGAGAAGTTTATTTGAATGAAAATTATTTTTAAATTAACATGTGTTTAATTAATTAATTGAGCTAATTAAAAATCAACTACAAAACTAATTAGTTAAATAAATTTAACCAATTAATAGAAATAGTCAAGGATTTACTAACAAGTTTAATCAATTTAAAAACCTATTTATTTAATTAGCAAGAAAAGATGGTGTTTTAATAGTAAAAATAAAGATGTTGCACTAAGAAAAAAAAAACAGATCGGGCTGAGATGTCTTTAAGGCCACATGAAATTAGTGATTTAGAAATTCAAAAGAAACCCTAGTAGTGTGAATACCAGCCGTTCCATGCCTTGTAACTCTCACCAAATTAAAATTTCTTAACGTTCTTATCTGGAAATCAAAATTAAATGCCTAAGATCTTTCTCTCTCTCGTCAACCGCTCTTTCTGCTATGCTCTCACTCTGTTTCTATCATCATTGAAGAAATTGAAAGAAAAACAACATGAAACTCTCGCGTCTCTCACGATCTCTCTCTCTCAGTTCCGATCGAAACACGAATAAAATCAAAATCAAGCATTATACCCTTATTCCCAATCACACCCAATACCCATGATTTCACTATATTCAGTGGAAATTACAAGATACAAGATTCACAATGGAAATGAAATCAAGGAACAGAAACGAAATTAAATCAAGGTATGCTTGCCTCACTTTTGATCCTTGACTTTGGTTCTTCCTCCTAAGCTTCTTCGATCTTCTGTTGCTGTTGTTTGTTTCTCTTTCTGCGATCGTTGTTGTATGTTCTGGGTTTGTTGTTCTCACTTTGTTGTATGAAGTTATGGTTGGTGTTTGTTGATGCAGGTATGCTGTGAAGATGAGGTTTGGTTTAGGTGATGTTGTTGTGTTTACGGTTTATGATGTTGTAGGGGTTGAACGAAATTTGAGTGAAGGTTTTGAAGTGAGTGTCGTGAAGGATTTGCGTGAGGCAGAGACTGGGTTTGTTGCTGAGTGATACGGTTTTGTTGTGGTTTTGAATGAAGGTGAGGTTCTGTTAGGTTGTGTATATGAATGATGGAGGTATGTGCAGATAGTATTGAAGGGTGTGTTTAGGTTTTGAACCTTTGGGTGTTGAGAGGAAGTTTTGGCAGAGGTTTTGATGGTAATCGTTGGCGGCTCTCTCTTTTGTGTGTAGTGAAGATGTTGTTATATAGCATAGTGAGAGCAAGGGTTAAATGGAAATTTCATGAGAAGATTGGATAAGAATGGGGAACAATTTCTGTCAATTGGTACAATGATAGTGGAAAAATTTGAATTTTTTTTGCAGAATGGTGTAGTAGTGGAATTGGAAGTGGGATGAAGGACCAAGGTGGTGGTGGAGCGTCTCTTCTTTTGAAGAAAACAACAACAACTTTTGTTTTTTCTTGTAATGGGCCAAAGGTTGTACTTTTCAATAAATGGGCCTCATGGTTGCATTATTTTCTCTTCATGTAATAGACTTTGTAACAATGCTAAAGAAAATAAAATTAATGCATATAATACAATGTATGAATCCTATAGTTTTCATTTAATTTTTTAAATTAAATTGATAATAACTAAATAATAATTTAATTATTAGATCAATCTAAATAAAAATTTCAAGAAAAAAGAAAAGAAAAAAAAAGAAAGTTAATTTATTAAAAAGGAAAACGCAAATGATAGAAAATAAATTCAAGATGCAAAACTCAATGAAAATATGCAAAAATTAAAATGATTACTAATTGAAATGATGAGGAATTGACTTTGAATTTCATACTAATGAAAAAAAAAAAGACGCAACGCGCGAAGTCAAAACTTTAATATGGATGCAGATGAATTGATCGATGCTAATGCAAGTGAATCAGATGGAAAAAACACTTAGGTCAAAATTTAGGGTGCGACACTGCCCTCATAAACAAATCTCCACCCTTGGTTCGTTCTGTCTTCCCACGTGACTTGGTAAGTTCCAAGACGGTACAACCTATCTCCACTATTCACAAATCTTCACACGTTTCCTCATGCGGTACAACTGTTTCCCATAACACAAATTACAACATTTCAAAACCTAACACAATTCAGACTTGGGCCTCCTCTTTCTGCCCCACCACGCCTTTAAGTCCAACCTTGAGGACAAGGTTGCTTTTGGGCCCCATAGTAGTGATAACAGGCCCATCCGCAACAAGAAGCAGTCTACATGGATGAAAGACTTTGTGCCCAATTAATGTCATTTTATTTAATTAAGTCATGTTAATTGTTTTATTTTCTGTTGGGCTAGGCCCATTAGTGATCCACCAGAATATCCTTTGTATTTAAGGCACTTTGTTTGTTGAATGAAGGTAAGAAAATATTGAAACATTTATTTTTATTGTTCTTTTGAGTTTTGTGTTTGTCCTTTGAAAACCCTAATCTAAAAAATTGTTGCTGAAAACCTAATCTATCACTTTTGCTTTGTTATATTGTCAGTATCCTTATTTTATTTTCTATTGGTATTTGTTTTTAGTTTTGATCTTACCTACTTTTACCATTTCATTGTTAAAGTGGATCAATTATTTTTTAAAGTCTCGAAATTGTGTGAAAAATGTTTAAACTTAAAGTATTTACTAATTGTTAATCCTATGGTTATTGGTACTCACTTATGTTTTATTTTTCTTACTAGTTAAACCTTTTTTCCTCATATGCTTTTACCATCCCTCATTCACATTTTAAGTTTTCTTTCAACCTTCAATTTGTTACAAAATCCACCAATTTTTTTCTCTCCTTTGATTTTAACCTGATGCTTTCGTAGAATAATCAATTCTAAATTCTATAATAGTTTGCTAAGCTTTCATATTCTTGCACCTTAAATTGTATAGTTGGAAAGTTTGAGTATTAAAAAAATTTGAATCTTTCAACTAATTGTAGAAAGTTTTTATTTGCATAACACTTCGAGACCACGGTTAACTATAACAAATAAGATAGCTTTGTCAAGTAAATACTAGTATCAAACTAGATGAATTTGTTATATTTGGGTGAATGAATCGAACTATGCCAAATCATTTAATTATTTATGAAAAATAGTTTTATTTTAAATTTGACTTAATTTTGTATTTTGGTTATTTATTGGGTTTTGTATTTAGCTATTCTGTACTACTTTTCTTATAAGTGCATTTTGTTTCAACTTTAAAAAATAAATTTTTTCTTTTTTTTAAAAATAGATTTTTTAACAGTTTTACAAAAAAAATTACAAATTTTTTAAAATCTACTTTTTAAATTGAAATACTAATTTTGACATTTTATAACATAAACATACATAATTAAAGATCAAAACATAGTCAAAATCGTAATTTTTTTAAAAAATTGTATTTCAAAAATATCTTTTATGAAAATCTAATTGAAACAACTTCAAAATTAAGTGATTTTTTTGAAAATTTGATATCCAATTTTTTTTAATAAAACGATGAAATATCTAAAATAATATTTTAATAATAACTATTCAAATCAAATTTTCATTTGAAGCTTTTATGAAAAGTTTCTTTGTAAATTATTTTTACACAAAATTTTGTAACACTGTTTTTCAAAAAAATTACAAGTTTTTTATACTTTTTTTTTTCTAAATTAAAACATTAATGTTGACATTTTATAACATAAATATACATAATTGAAGATCAAAACATAGTCAAAATCGTAGATTTTTTAAGAAGTTGTATTTTAATTATGATTTGAGATAGCTTCAAAATTACGTGATTTTTTTTTAAATTTTGATGTATAAAAAAAAACTTAAGAATAACTATTCAAATCAAAATTTTATTTAAAGCTTTTATGAAAATTTTCTTTGTAAATTATGAAAAATAACTAATCAAATCAAATTTTTATAAAACTTCTTTGTAAATTTTTATTTAAAGCTTTTATGAAAATTTTTGTAACATTATAAAAATTATTTAAAAAAAAATTAAAATAAACGGGCCCTTTATATAAAAAAAACATGTTTCTTAATTTTGTATTTGGAATATAAATCATAAAATACGTCAAAATTAATCAAGCTTTAAAAGGATGAACAAGTCTAAATAATCCAGTTTTTTAAAATAAAAATAACTCAATATGATAATTCTAAAAAATAAAATTCTCTTTCAATTTTTATATGGACTAGAATTTTGAACAGTCCAATTAAACTCAACCAATAAAAAATAAAAAATAATAGAAAAAGTTATAAATTATGGATTTGGGTCTGAAAATTGAATTTATCCCAATTAATAACTCCACCTTCGCTTCTTATATCCGAACCCGATTTAATATGTACTCATGCAACAATAATATTTACATATAATTGTTATCTATTACTTAACATGCATCTCCATATATACTACACACAACAACATAAGAAAAATATTAAAAAAAAAAGAAAAGGCCAATAAATTTGATACATAATTTTTCAATATTATTTTAAAGAAATTTCTTTCAAATTTATCGATTTTAATTATTTTAAATTTAAGTATAATAAAATGGAGTCAAATTTATAAAAAATTTATAATATTACACACAAGTAAACTCTTATAAAGGGTAGTAAGTTGGTGGTGAATCAATAAACATTGATAGGTAAGGTGAAAAAAAATATAGAAAAGTAAATTTAAAGCAAAAAGTGTATAGTTGACATATTCATGTTTTTTCGAATAAAATTTTTAAATAACAATGTTTAAAAAAAAATTTACCAAAAAAACAAGTTTTTCAGAAAATTTACCAAAGTGTCTAGGTTTTGCAGGACCCCCTAGAGTATGCGCCAAACTATTTGGCGCATTAATACAAATTTTTTTAAAATAGTCAATTCATTTGACGTAAAAGTGTTAGTAAAAAGTAAAAAAAGAAAAAAAAGAAACATCAACATTGGCGCCAAATCATTTGGCGCATACACCTAATTTTTGTACTAATGCGCCAATTCATTTGGCGCATACTTCAGGGGGTCTTGCAAAACATAGACATTTTGGTAAATTTTCTGAAAAACTTGTTTTTTTTGTAATTATTTTTTTAAACCTTGTTATTTAAATTTTTTTTTCTGTTTTTTCAAGTCTTTAAGAGTTGGGATAAAAATAAGATGAACTATTTTAGAGAATTATTTCTACCATCCCAACACTTTAACCTAACACCCTCTAATTTTCGAAAATATCTATATTATCTATGATAAAATTTTAGTAAAAAGGACATATAAAAAATTAGGTATAACAAATAAAATATCTGCTATAAATAAATTTTTTTTTGTTGTTTATTAAAAGTCTGATATTGTGTTTCAAAAAATGGTGCGTGAAAAAATTTAATGATTTTTTTAAAAAACACTATCTTGTATTAGATTTTTACAAAACCTTGAAAAATATGGTAATGTGAAATTACCGGTTTATTTTAAAAACCTCCTTCATTTACCGAAATTTTAAAGGAGCTGCAAAAAATTTGGTACTGTATTTTTTAACGGTTGAGATTTTGTCGATAATTTTGTACGATTATGTTTGCACTAATAGTTGTATGTGGTGCAAAAATGAACTCAAACTTGTAAAAATAGGGATCGTGTGTTATTAAAAAGAACATCGTAAAACACCTCTCTATTCGTTAATGGCACGCGTGTACTTCAGCGGGTGAAACCTCTAAATAATTTTGGGCTCTTGGAAGACACCACATGCCTCGATCTACTGATAGCCAAATTGAATAATATGTCACCTGTCACTGAGAACAAAAAAGTGAGCAAGATCGAGTTTCGTGCACCATGGATTAATATTGATGAGAAGGTGAAATACAATCATATTTAGTCGAAGACTGATAAAGAATTGAAGGTTATGTGGAGAACAAATCACGGCAGGCTAACAAACGACCGATCGCGTTTGATGAGACAATTTTTAGATCTTCCAACGACATAATCAAGATGTTAAAACGTCCAAAATCATCTAGTAGTGTTTAACTTTTTTGTTATTTATTATATTAAGTTATGTAATTGTCTGTGTTAAATTAAGTTAATTATAATGTGTTTAGTTATGTTCATCTTACAATAATAAAAGTGACAAAACATTTTCTAACAAATTTTACGGTGCAAACATAATATACAAATAATTAAAAAACAATAATAATGTCAACTTTTTCACTTTCAGTTTTTTTTAAAAATTCGGTATGTTTGTTTGTATTTTTGAAAAATTCAGTAGTTGAAATTAAAAATCTGATATAAATAAGAAGTTTTTTAAAAATTCAAAATATCACAAATAAATAGTAAAATAGTATTAATTTGACAAGGTTAATATGATAAAATTATAAATATTTTTGGGGTGCCAGGTTAAAAGCTAAAATATGGGGGGTGGCAGTAAAAATTCTATCTATTTTGATTTTGGAACAAGCTAAGCCCAATAAGTATATACCACCCTTCCCTTAAAGCAAAAAAAAAAAAAAAAATCCCTTCTCCGTAGATCTCATCATCATCTCCGAAAAAGACCTCATTCTCGTTCTCTCTCACCTTCGTAAGCTTCTCTCACATCGATTACTCCATTTTCAGCTGCAAAAATCTTTATGATAAACCTTTCGTTTGACCTAACTGTGTTTGCGTGTAAGGTGTTGTAACAATGTGTAATTTGAGTTCGATTTCGTTTTTTGTAGGGTGAATTTCATCAGAGGCATTCAACATGTGCCGGCAAAATTCTCCGGTGCATAATTCCGCTGAAGATGAAATTGCAGCTGATGAGAGTCTTTTGATTTATTGCAAGCCTGTTGAATATTACAATATTATCTACCGTCGTTTTCTTCACAATGTAAATTATATCTTGCTCTTTTATATCTATATCTATTGATTTTGTGCTTTTATCTTAATCTTTACTTTTTGATTCTCATTAATTATGTGCCATAAACACCATTTATTGTTTCTGTGTTAATTTTTCCTCCGGTTATGGCACTTAAGATACTGAAAATGATTTGGTTTACTTAACGGGATTAGCTATTATGGTGAGCTGAGTTTGCTATCTATGTAACATTGACACCTCTGAAAAAAGACAAGTCAGGGTCGGTGTCCAAAACCAACACCAGCACTGACACTTACTTACATTTAATTTATTCTATTTTTCAAATTATTATTGGTGTCAGTGTCGGTGTCGTGTCTCCGGTGTCGGTAACTGAATGCCTAGATGAAATATAGCTGACTGATTTTATCTGATTGTTGAACATTTGAAGGGTCTTAAGCTTTTGTTCTAGGTTTGAATGTTGCTCTTAAAAATTGAAGTTAACATAGATGTGGAAATTTATTACTATTAGATTTGAATGAAAATCTATTGATTGATAGTTTGATACTCTTGGTTGGATTTCATTTCTCTTGCAGCCTAGTTTTCGGAAAAAATGTTTGAGCTATAAAATCAAAGCAAGGCGCAATAGGAGGTAAATCTTTCAACTATTATATACATGTATTAATTCATTTACTTTTAATTTCATCATTCCATTTGTCGAAGTACATTGCTCCTTCTACCATTTCTTTATTTACTGCTAATTTATTAACTCAACATAGTTTTTAAGAGTTGTACTGCTGGACTTTAAATATTTGGGGATTCTTGCAAGGCAACAAATCTCTGTCTTATTTTTTTTTTTTGAGAAAAAAGAATACCCATGGAGTAAAAGAGGAATTTAATTCGTGATGATTGGGAATTCTACTGTAAGAGAAACAAGAAGAATAATTATATAATTCATCAGTTCAAGAGAGAAACTAGCCCCCTTGCTTATAAAAAAAGAATCACAATTTTCAGTTATTTATCTTATGTAATATGCATTGTTTCATTAAGGAGCTGAAGGTGTTGAGGCAACAAAGTCATAAAAGCATATGGCTCACTGAAAAAAGGTGTTACTGTTAACATTAAGAGAAAGAGAAAAAGAAAACAAGACATTGTTTGGTTATTTTATTTTAATTTTTTACACAAACTAACTACTCAAGCATGTTATTCGTGGTAAAAATAAAACAATAAGATGGTCAATTTACAAAACCTTGGACTGCTTATTGCATTTTGTGCCTAGTCTCAAAGACATAATCAATTAGTTCTTTAACATGATGTCTTTTTAGCCCCTATTAGTATCACAAATAGAAAGCTAGATGGTTGTTTTTGAAGGAAATTTTACTGCTATCAATATGAGCATGGCACTAATGACATGCATCACTTGAATTAGAAGGGCATGCCTGATGTGTACCAGTGGCAAGCACCACACCGAGGGGTCAACTCCTTAACTAGTGAGATGCTGGTCGCTTGTGGTGCCCACTGCCCACTGTAGTGCCTTATTTGTTCCTTTTGGTGCCTTGGACTCCACTGACAAGGGATTTGTATAAGAAATTGTCTTTTTTATGAGCAACTAAGTCAAACTATAAAAGTAGATGGATAGGTTTTTTAGAGGGGCACAGGCTATGCTGATTAATATTTCAATACTATTGGCGGGTGGATTTATTCCTAGTTTAAGTAATCTGCACCTAATGTCTTTTTCAAAATTTACGTTCAATATCTGGTAATTCTTTTCCATGTTTGTTAGAGTAACGATTAACGAAATGAGTTGTTCTGCTATGCTTTATCCCTGTGTATCTTGAAGGTCGAGAACAGGAATTGTGATTTTCAACTATAGGGACTGTTACAACATGCTTCGAAAGACTGAAGGTACATTGTATTACCTATCTAATTATTATTCACTATGTTCAACAATGCATCTTAGTCTTACACTGCCTTCCTATGATGAGTGCATTTTTTGAGAGCAATCAAACTAGCCAACGTTACTGATACATTTGCTGTCTTCTTCCAAATGTAGTGACTGAAGACTTTTCTTGTCCATTTTGCTTAATGCAGTGTGCGAGCTCTAAGGTATATGCTGTGGTTTGTACTATACTAATTGCCTGTTTCATTCATAATTTAATAATTAGGGAGGTTGTTGTCCCTTTTTGCTTCGTTTGTACTATAGTAATTGCTTGTTTCATTCATAATTTAATAATTAGGGAGGTTGTTGTCCCTTTTTGCTTTGTATGTACTATAGTAATTGCTTGTTTCATTCATAATTTAATAATTAGGGAGGTTGTTGTCCCTTTTTGCTTTGTTAGAAGTTAACAGAAAAATTCAAAAAACTATTTTTTACAGGAAACAGATGAGTCTATATAGTTTGTGGTTGGTTCTACGATGTTGATAATTAATTTTTAATAAACTGGTTTTGTCATTTTTACTAGAGCTATATGACCTAGTCTGTTAAGGCTCCATTTACCTTGTGATATTTTTTTATTTATTTTAAATTTGTTCATTTTAGCTTGCCAATAAGAAGATGTGGGACTCTTAAAATGAACAATGTGATGGAAAGAAGATTGATGCAGTTTTGGAAACAAAAAAAAGATTCTTTTGGCATTTTCGTTGTTTTTTAAAAATGCATACAATTGATCGCTTTAAGAGTCTAGTATCTCTTTGTTAGCAAGTAAAGTTAACACAAAATTTAAGAAATGAAAATTGATTACGCTTTCACAAAGTAAATGGGGCCAAAGTTTCTCATTTTCTCAAAATCAATAGTTTGATTTTCCATTTTCTTTGCCAAATTATTAACCTCGGTTTATTTGTGCAGGGCTTGCGTTTACATCTTTGTGCATCACATGATCTGTTCAACTTTGAGTTCTGGGTTGGCAGCTGTACCTATAAAACCAACTATTAAATATTTGATTTATTCTAAATGGTTTTTAAACTAGTTCTATTTTATAGGTTACCGAGGATTACCAAGCAGTGAACGTCTCTGTGAAAATTGACATATTGAGATCTGAGGTCAGAACCTTCTGAAATTGGATTTGTGGTTAATGAATTATTTTGCTAAGGATTTTGTATTAAGTTGCCGTTGAATCTTGATTACTTTCAGAAGGAACTCATTGGTACTATTTAAAATCTAAGAGCTAGCTTAGTAATACATTGTTTTCCCTTTATGATTAACATCAATACATTCTCTTCCTGTTCCTAATGAAGTCATACAAGATATATCCCATAGAATCTTGTTTCTGTCGTGATTACCATAAAAATGCTGTGGGTAGTTTAGCTTTATTGGAGCTGTTTAGGTTTATGGGTGTATTGATGATGAAGTGATATAATGCGTTCTATAATTAAAGAACCTCTTTTTATGGTATCAATTCCACTGCCATTGGGTAGTGACTCTGACCTTAATATGGAACTATATCTCATGCCAGGATTAGATGCAGATCATGTTTATATTGTCCTTTTTTTTTTGCTACTGCTAAATGTGTCATTTGCCCGATGTATTGCTATAGGTGTGTTAAGCAAAGGCTGAACAGAGCATGCAGGTTTAAAGATGACCTAGTACTTGTCTGTCATGCCTGGAAACTTTCAACAGAACATTTGTCTCAAATGTGTCATCATGTTACTAAGATTGACTAATGGAACTTCCTTTTTGAAAGACTACTTGATTGGATTCTTCATTTAAAGTGTATGATTTGGTTTTGCTAACTTTTTAATTTGTTGACATGTATGACATTTATTCTCATGCAGAATGTTGCCGATGGAGTAACTCCACAATCAGAAACCTTCTTCTTCTGGTTAGTTGTTTATATTTAAAGCAGTCACTGATCAAATATTTTTTTTATAAATTTTTAAGATTATTGACTCTTAAGTTATTTAACAAACTGTACAGTTCAAGACCTCTAAAGCGCCGTAGAGAAAAAGACTCTGTTCAAAATGAGAAGCACGCCAATGTAAAGTTCCTGAAGTTGGATTCACCAGAAGGCACACCGAATGGGATACTGCAGAAAGACAATGGTATCAATCATATTTTGCCTGCTATAAGTATAAGAGAAACAATTTTAAAGACAATGTAACGACATTATTTTAGGGCCTAAAGCACATTAAATTGATATTCTTTTACTGTAGTAGATAGGGGAGGGACGAATACCCAAGCTTTTTTTTTCCAAGTGTGTTAATTAAGAGTAATGTTAAACAATTCATTGCCCATATATTATGTGGAATGGACTGAAATTCCAAAATTATTTGTAGGTGTCCTGTCCTACAAAGGGGAGAATATGTCTAGAGCATCTCACACTTTGCAAAATGAAGGAAATGGCGGGGTAAAATTTGGTCCTGATCATCCTAGCACCACAAATCACCTGGAACATGTAGATTCTAGTGTTAACAATACAGGTGTTTCAATTGCCATGCCCCAATCTTCTGAGGACCCTGAATGTGGGAAATCAATACATAGAAGTGATCCTGCTCTGCCAACTAAAGCAAAGAAATTAAATGCGGACCGTTCAGACTCAAAGAAGTATGTTGACTATGTTCACAAAACTTTGTTTCTTATCTTGGAATAATTTTAATTTTTATCTTGTATTTTTTGAAGATCTTAACTTCAGTTTTAAATGAATTTATCATATTTGACTATATTTTAAATTGTCTTTTATTGGATTTATTTACGTTATTGCTTAGTTGTTCATGTGATGAGATATAATTAGTTTCTACCAATCTTTTAATAACCGGACTGGGGATCGAACCTACAAAACCTTTGAGCTAGTTCAACCGGTTCAACCCCAAAACATACTTAGTTTCTACCAATCTTTACAAAAAACCCCGGTAAAACCAACTGTGGTTCAATCAAGTTCATTGATACTATTGTTCAAATGGCTGAGTTGATCGGGTTAGTACAGTTTTTAAACATTGGTTTCTGTGTCACAAACATATGTGTACGTGTGTAGTTGCTGATAGATGTGATAATTTTTTAAGCATCAAGTTGTATGGGTTTAAATTCTAAGAAATGTTCGATATTTGTTAATAGTACAAAGCCAAAAGCCTGTTTGAGTTGTACAATTCGTGTATTCTGTATTGAGTAGCCATGTTCTGTGATTGAAGTTTTATACTGTTGCATCATCATATTTTTTTTTAATCTTACAAAGTCCTGATATGAGCATTTTGTTTCATTTTTGTCAAAATTGTTTCTCCAGTCGTATCCTCCTGCAGAAGAGGCAGTTCTTTCACTCGCATAGAGTTCAGGTAATTAATTATCTTAGATCTCTGATTTTTATTCACTTAATGTGCCTCGTAACTTGGTTGGTGCATGGATTATTTTATGGAGAAGTTAATATAAGTGAATTACGGGTTCTTTTGATTTCTTAACTGTAGAGATCCCCCCTCCCTTTTTTTGTTCAATAGCTATCTAGCATACCTTATATGGATTCAATACTATGCTGGTTATCCTCATTTTGATTTCTTAACTGTAGAGATCCCCCCTCCCTTTTTTTGTTCAATAGCTATCTAGCATACCTTATATGGATTCAATACTATGCTGGTTATCCTCATTTTGATTTCTTAACTGTAGAGATCCCCCCTCCTTTTTTTTGTTCAATAGCTATCTAGCATACCTTATATGGATTCAATACTATGCTGGTTATCCTCATTTTGTAGTTACCAATTATTACTAGCTTTTAGAAATTCAATTTTATCTCTAACAAACAAGAGCGCGCGGGGTCAATGTTTACTGAAGGGCTACTTGTTTTCTATCTTGGGAATTAAATAGATTATATAAAATGTATGGATTAATCCATACAATTTGCATATTGTCTAGCTTTAACACTTTTTATATCGATTAATAAGATAATAAATTTGATTTGTTTCTAAGTCCATCTATTATTTTGTTGTGTGTTCATTGAAGCCCATGGCACCAGAACAAGTGGTATCAGATCGGGATAGTGAAGATGAAGTGGATGATGCAGTTGCTAACCTGGAAGATAGAAGGGTAGGCTTAAAATATATTTCAAAAACTTGTTTTTCCTCTTTTACATATTTCAAAACCGTTGTTTATTGTTGAACTGTAATGTTGCAGATGCTTGATGATTTTGTAGATGTTTCCAAAGATGAAAAGGAGTTCATGAATCTTTGGAACTCTTTTATGAAGAAACAAAGGTGTCCACTGATGACCACCATACCAAATGTTATGTATTATGCGTATGATTATTGTTGATATATCGTGTTTTTACTGTGGTGTAGGGTACTGGCTGATGGTCATATGCCGTGGGCTTGTGAGGCATTTTCCAAGCATCATGCAGAAGAGCTGATCTCTTCCCGAGCTTTACATTGGTACTCATTTTGTTTTTTTCTTCCACTATCAGTTATTTAAGTTCTGTAGTTTCCCTGCTAAAAGGATTTCTTCTAAAGGAGTTCTGGAGTATCTCATTTTTTTGTTTATTAAAAAAAAACTGTTTTTGAAATATTTTAAATATTCATATTCAGGTGTTGGTCATTATTCATGATCAAACTTTGGAATCATGGTCTTCTTGATGCGTGCACAATGAACAACTGCAGTTTAATATTAGAGCGCTTCAAAATCGGGGGATCCGATACTGTCACAAATTGAAGACAAACTGACTCAACCAAAACAATATACAGTTTTTGCTTGCCTTTTCTCTTATTAAATTGTACTACATTAGTCATATTAAGGTGTATGCAACTAAAATATGGGGGGTTGGGGGAGGTCTCTTAGGTATGTTTCTTACTGAATTACATATTCCCTAAGTTATATAACACCAAAAAAAAAATTTAAAATGAAGATAAACATGTATAAAGTACTCTAGTTTTATAATATCTGCTTAAAAAAATGTTTTATTACATTATACACAATTTTTCTGATTTTTACTGAGATTGAAATGTTATAATTTGGCCGTCTTCAAGTTGTTAGTTTTTTTTATTGGATTGGTTTGGGGTGATTAATGATATTCTAACAGAATATTTCCATTGCGAGTGTCTTATAGATTTTTATAAGTTGATGAATCCGTATTTTATCTTTTAGTTTATTGGAGTAATTTGATTTGGCAAAGCTGTAAGTATAATTTTTTGAAAGTATTTTAAAAGAGATGGTAGATTTTTACCATTAAAGTAAAAATGTATGAGTTGTTTAAGTATAATGTAGCATTTTTTTTTTGGGCTACTTAGTACTAGTAGTAGTCTGTGTAATTTAAAATGAACTCTTTAAATAATAATTATTGGAGATGCTCGTAAAAAATAAATCTATAAATTGTTACTAGAATTGTTTAGTAGATGATCTTTTTTATATAAATAAAAAAGAAATCTATAAAATGTTATGAATATTGTTTAGTAGATGTACATTTTTTCTATTTATAAATTTATTCCTAGCATGTTATCAAGTGATGACTTTAATGTTAGGATAGTTTTTTTTTTTCAATATCTTTTGACTAATTTAATTTATGATATCTCAAATTTTATTTTATTATTGTAAAAGGTCTAGATTAATTGGCTTAAACCGACATTTCTTCCGGCATGAAGTTGGTTGACTCGAGTAACAAATGACTTTGCTACTTGCAAAGAACTAGAGTAAAAGATAAAATGAGACTACCATAAAGTCAAAAAATGCAATGTGTTACATCCTTAGCTGTCTCATCAAAATAATCAACAATGAAATTTGTAAAGCTAGCTCGATTCGAGTTAAAACCTATCTTATCTTGCTTTTCGATAGTTGGGTCGAAAACTTCACCAGTTGGTCGAAGGCAAGTGATGAAAGCCACATCGAACAATGTTGGTTAATAATGCCTAAATGCAGTTTAAAGGTGCTCATCGAGTCTTCCCAAAAATGAGGCGCATCAAGTAGCATGTTTTGGTTGTAGGCCTACCCTAGATAATTGAATTAAGTCGAAAAGACTTTGGTCTTTCAAGATATGACTGTTTTTGGCTTATATCTTATTTAACTAGTTGATATAGTTCGACTGATCGGTGTGGGGGAAGAATGAAAGACGCGGAAGACATATAAGAGAAGTCTAAGGTTTTTTTTTTTACAGTCGCGAAAGGTTTAGTGTGTTCATAACAAGGAAAAATCTCCCTAGCTTTTTCCAAATTCACATTAAGACTAGTGAAAGGACCTAGAAAAGCACACGTAGTATCAAAAATGTTGAAAGAGATTAACACATGAGATTTTCAAATTGAGGTTTTTTCTTCTTCAAGTGGAGGTTCAAGAACGAATAGTTTCTTTCCAACAAGAATAGAGGTTCTAATGAATGCAACAAGAGAAATCTTCGGTTTTGAATTTGATTTGGACGCCATTTGAGTTGAAATGAGTGAAGTTTCGCAGAAGAAGATTGAAGTTTCTCTGGTTTTTTTGTTGAAGAAAGGAAGAGAAATGAGAGAAATAGAGAAGAAAACTATTTATAGCTTGAGGAAAAATGTCTTTCTTTTTTCCAAAGAAAATCTTAAAAGGTTTTGATAAGTGTCCCACGAAGAGTGAGAAAAAGGAGTTGAGATCGCGTGTGACCCACAACTTCCTAAGAAATTAGAACCATGATGGGTTCTTCTAATTTCGCACGTCTCAAAAATATGTTTTAGTAGGTAGCCATGATGATGGTGACATGAGAGCATAACTCAGAATAGTGATGGAACTTCAAAAATGCCACTTGTCTCTCAGATGAATTGAAAGTGGCATTTTTGGGGGACAATTTGTTAGCTAAGAAATTTCACTATGTAAACTCGATAAGAGGAAATGGTCGAAACTTCTGCATGAGCGTAAGACAAGATTGTATACGTTTTCAACATGGGAAATTTTAAGGCGAAATGCCAATAATCAACCTACTAAGAATGTGGTATGGGACTTAGCGAAATTTCCAAAGGATAAAAGATGACTAGTTCGACGGGTCGAAGGAGATTCGACTGAAGGAATTTCAAATCAAACCGAGTAAGTGTTTTTTGATCTTATCTGAATGCGCCATATGGTTTCATTCTAGTCCCATTATTTTTTTTCCACATATTCTAGTAGATCGGGGACCTCCTGCCTGATGTTGGAGGTAACTACCTCCATTCTTTGGTGACCCTGGTATGGATCTGAGTTTGGATCTAGAATGACCCATTTGTGAAATTTTTGTGGGAATTAGGAGTCAATTTCCACAAATGGGGCCACTGTTCTGCTGTGGAACCATAATTAGTAGTAAGTTAATGTTGAGGAATCTTGAACTGGTGGTGCTAATCTGTGATATGGAAACGCGGGCTGGACCTTTAAGGTTAACACTCCAAATTAGTTTAAGATTCAAGATGAGTGTAGTAAAAACTGGAGATTCGAAAAAATGTACCATGCATTTTGTGTGAGATAACTTTTATACCTCGAGTCATGTGAAGTAGATTGACATTAATTTGGGTCTAAGCTCCTAGGCCCGAAAAACTTATCATTATTGTGTTATTACTTTATTACTTTATGGTGTCATGTATCTTAACTATAAAAACATTTATAATTTTTTTGTGTAACTAGATGGATGACAACCTATATGAGAATTTGGATGAAAGTTTAGATGATAGTTTTTGTAAGAGTGTTACAACTTTATGAAAGGGACATTGAGGTCGAACATAATAATAGAAATCAATATCATATTGTAATGGTTGAGCTTTCTTTTATGGTTATAAACCATGTGTTGAAATAAAATGTCAAAGAAAAAGAAACTCTCTTCGACCACAAATGGTATACATAATTGATAACAAAAAACGATAACAAGTTTTTTGA
This sequence comes from Vicia villosa, assembly GCF_029867415.1. Classification (NCBI taxonomy): domain Eukaryota; kingdom Viridiplantae; phylum Streptophyta; class Magnoliopsida; order Fabales; family Fabaceae; genus Vicia; species Vicia villosa. The sequence continues at coordinate 146,199,154 of NC_081181.1, forward strand.
GCAATTTCAAATGACGAAACAAAACAAGTCTTTCATTATTGGATATTCAAGTTAACCAATAATTTTGAATTAACACCTACTAAACATATTGGAGTAGAGGAAAGTGTTGGGATGTTCTTATACATGATAGGGCAACCTTTTTCATAGAGAAGTTCTCAAGAGCGATTTTAAGGTTCTGGTGAGACCATTCATAAACATTTCACTAAAGTTTTAAAAGTTGTATGCAAGTTGGGGGAAAACATCATTAAACTTATTTATTATATTAACTTTTCTTCTCAATACAATAGAAATGATAATTAATATTGGTCTTACATTAAAAAAACTGTACAGGGGCAATAGATGACCCACATATTAAAATACACACCACCAACATAGAAACAAAAACCTTTGTTTGATAGGAATTGACATATAAGTACTAATTTGACTGTTGTGTGTGATTTTAATATGTGTTTTACTTCTGCATTGAGCGGATGTAAAAGATCTGTTCATGATTCAAAGATTCTTACGAGTACTCTTTGTAAATGTAATTTGCAATTTCCTTATCCTCCTATTTTGGGTTAGTCAAAGACCCAATACAGGAAGATCCAAACATCCAACCAACCAGACACGACCCAATCAAAAGTCTCTAACATATATAATCAATGTACGTGAGACTTAAGAGACACTTGGACGTTGGACGTTGTAAGGGAGGAGAGGTTTGATTTTAAAGTCATAAGTAAGAATGCAACCAAGTCTGAGATTGCGCAGCTGGAAGTTTGTGTTGAACACAATGGCTCTTTTGATAAAAACATGAAGGTAAAACATATTTGGTTAGCAGTAAATGTACCTAAATTCTAACCATGTGTCTTTGTAAAACGGTAACAAACATTTATGCTCAATTCCACCTAGAAGTAGATAATTTAGTTAGTTGATGATATGGATGAATATTGCTTAGTTTGTCAAAGTTCAAAGAAAGTTTGATTAAGTTTTGACACAAACTTAATCAAATTACAAACAGTAAATGTAATTTGCGATTTCCTTATCCTCCTGATATTTGAATTTCATTTCACTCATCTCAGACTCTGTAAGTGATTTGGATGTTAGAGTGCTAACATTGCAGGTTCTCCACCGTGTCATCATATCTGAGATCCGCACCACCATATTTTGGAGTACATCATGATCAGTCAAGCATATTTTTTGTTCTAGTACGGAACACATGCAAAAAGTCATTTTTAGATACCTTCAAAATTTTGTATTCGCATAATAAATATTTTTATATTCTTGTCAAATATATTTTGTTTATACATAGGTAAATATTATCTAATAGATTTAGGATATCAGCCCCTTAAAGATTTCTTAGAATCATATTAGATTTTCGCATGGATTCAAATGAATAAATGAAACCTTTAATTATCATTATTCTAGTCTTAGAAGTGTGATTGAAAGAATTTTTGATGTAGTTAAAACAAACCTAAAATATTACAAAAAATTCCTAAATTTCAAACTTAAATCTCAAATGACTATTATATAGGTTTGTTTTACACTTCATAACTATTTTAGAAGAACAAAATCAACCGACTTAAATATTTTTAAAAGTTTAGAAGACATCAGTGACTTATAAGACAATGAATAGATTTGAAGATAAAAATAATGTACCTACTAATAGTGAATAACAAACTCCAATTCGAATTGATGTAAGATATACTAAAGAAATAAAAAATACATAGACCAATTGACAAAATTAATGACGCGAAAACGACATTAATTTTATTTTAGGTGAATTCTTATTTACCCAATTCAAAAAGTTGAGTAAAATTATCTTTAATATAAAATGTCTTCGAAACAACAAATAATTGTACTATTTTATAATTAATTAAATATATTAAAATTAAATGAAATCTTGTAATTGGCTGAAAGTACACTACCAAATTTTTTGTGATGGGTAGATAAGTATCCTCTTATTTTTATGTTTGCTAACTTAGTTTTTAATTAGACCTAAAAATGATGTAGTTTTATTTTTCTAAAATATCCTCAAAAATAAATTTTCCACCATTATATTTCTACAAATATTATTCCAAAAACCAGTCAATAGTCCAAAACTGTTGAGCCGTACCATAAACATTAGGCATATCCAAAAATGAAAGCCAAATTCGCGGAAAAAAAAGTAGCGCCAAATTTGGAGCGCGAAAATTTCAAAATTTCAACGAAGTTGATGAAAAGCTCCAATGGAAAATTGGTTTTAACCCTATACCCCTCATATCCCTTTCTTCCAGCTTCCAACTTTGTCAATGTCGTCGCTTTCGTGCCCTTCTGGTTTGTATCTATATCTTACTAGAATGAATAATTTTGAGGGTTCTAATTTGTAAACCAAAAAAGGGTTTCATTTTGATTTGTGTTTTATTTTCAGAGCCTCCTGATGTTGGAAATTGGTTCTCAAGCTATGAATACCAGTCTCCCAATCTCGATTCCAATTTCACTCTTCAAGATTCGTCTTTTGGAAAACGCAAATCTCCGCATATTGATGAAGAACATGAAGAGGTTGTTAGAGAGAAGCTAGTACATTGTAATGAAACTTGTGTTAAAGATGATAATCATAGCGAAGATCCGTGTTTGACCAAGGTGGATGAATATCTTACTCACCTTTTCATTTTTTAATCTGAAAAAACTGATAAATAGAAATTTTACAATTTTTTTCCTGATTATTAATTTGCTGCTTGAAATTTTTCTTGCAGAATATGGATTCTTATAGCTCATCCTCACTCTTCTCTGGTTTGTACATTTTATGCATCTTTTATAATTTCTTTTTTGTTAATATGATTTATAACTATGTAGCAGCGACACCTCTGAAAAAATGTGTGTCTGTGTTAGACACCTTCACCGATACTTGTGATTACATTTAATTTATTTATTTTGTTTCAGTGTCGGGGTGTCTGTGCTTCATAGATCTATAATTTGGCTGCTATAAACCTTTCTCTGCAATTTTTTATTAATTTCAACTACCTAACAGTGATTGCCTGTGTGTTTTGTCCCCTTAAATCAAGAGCCTCCAAATATCAGAAACTGGTTCTCAAGCTACAATTATGAGTCTCCGGCGTTTGATACATGTAGTCTTTTAAATGACGAAGTTTCTGATGGAAATAAGTGTGTGGAGGAGAGGTTTGATATTAAAGTCATAAATAAGGATGAAACCAAGTCTGAGATTGTGCAGCCGGAAGTTTGTGTTGGACACAATGGCTCTTTTGATAAAAACAGGAAGGTAAAACATAAATTCCTGATTTCTCTTGTAAAATCTATGTTGCGGAATTAATTGGGTAAATGATACATATTTGGTTAATAGTAAATGTACCTAAATTCTAACCATGTGTCTTTGTAAAAATGGTAACAAACATTTATGCTCCATTCCACCTAAAAGTAGATCATTTAGTTAGTTGATGATATGAATGGATATTGCTTAGTTTGTGTAAGTTCAAAGAAAGTTTGATTAAGTTATGACTCAAAATACATGAATGTTTCTCCTGGTCATTTGAGCTCATTTTTTTTCTTTGGTGTTGGCAATGACAGGGTGATGGTAGCGCCGGAATGAAGAAAAATATAACTAATGCCAGTACTTCCCATACGGAAACACTTTTGCAGCCATGTATGCAAGATAAGGCAGTGCAACATAGTCTTGGTTCAACCAAGTATAATGAGATGGTGAACCGGAATCATGGAGGTCCGGGTCTTAATGGAATAGCCCATTTAATGTCACTGGACACTCATGCAAGTGCGATAAGACCTCTAAATCCGGTACAAAAGCATAGTATGGAAGAAGCAAAATTAAAAGTTGAAGTCCAAGCTAAGAAACTTGACATTAACACAAGTTTATCTAAAAGCTTCTCGGAAGGAAGCTCAGCTTGTACAGGAAATAAAGAAAATGACGGTTTTGTTACAACCAGGAAGAAAAGTAGCGCCAGAGCAAATGATGAAAATTCTTGGAAGAAACCAGAAAAGACATTATTGCAGTGTTCAACAAGTACAGGAACAGTTCCACTGGGATGTGAAAAGCGCAATGTTGCAAAGAGAAAGGCGTTGACAGAAGCAACAAATCTTCAACAGTCCAATGCTTTTGAGATTACAGGGAAATGGCAATGCCCACAGAAACGTAAACCGGATAAAGGGCCTGCTTTGAAGCAACTTAGGCTTGAGCGATGGGTTCACAAGGTTGAAAAGGTCTCCCCTCAATGACAAAGTTGGCTCATTTCCCAAATGCTGTAGCATTTTGGTTGTCTATGAAAGCAGTAAGTTCTATATAACATTAGGGGTGTATTACACATACTATCTTGTATTACTCTTGCAATTTGGTTGAGAGGGTTATGTTATGTTGTTTGTTGAATAATTTTTCATTACTGATCAATACTTAATTAGTTTTGATCTGCAACTTGTTGGTTTATGCTCATGAACTATTAAAATTGGTAATCTGAAATTTCTAATTAAAAGAAATGATTCCAAATAAGGCAACACCTTGAATAACATCAAAGATTCAAAATAATGACAAAAATATTGGCTTAAGATGGTATTTGTTATGCAGGAACTATACAAATAAGAAATAAATCATAACAGAAAACAATCATTTACATTCTGTAAAGGAATTGATATTGGTATGTAAGGTCCTCCTTCTCCATTGGTTGGTTTTTTTAGGCTCGAAGGCATTGGAGTCAAGGAAATGAACTGAAGGAGAAAGGCGATGGCGGGTTAGGGACTTGAACAACACCTTCTAGCATTTGCATGACCATCCTCATTGTTGGCCTTGTTTCAGGATGCTCAAGAATGCACCAAATTGCTATCTTTATCCATTTTTCTAACCTTCCAATGTCATTCAAGGCCTCTTGATCATTCTCCACAAGAGCATCTATTCTCCCTTCCATATAGCAATTACAAGCCCAATCTGCCAAAATCGTCTTCTCTTCCTCCCCGGACTCCATCAGCACCACACTTTTTCTGCAGCAAACAATTTCCAATAACATGGAGCCAAAGCTATAAACATCCACTTTAGCCGTCACAGGAACATTCTTGAACCATTCAGGAGCCACATATCCCCGGGTTCCACGAATCATTGTATTCGTTCTACTCTGATCAGCCAACAACAACTTGGCCAGTCCAAAATCAGAGATCTTAGCTGTAAAGTACTCATCTATGAGTATATTTTGAGGCTTTATGTCACAGTGAATGATGGGAGTGTCACACTCTTCATGTAAATACACCAACCCTCTAGCAATCCCCAAAGCAAATCCAACCCTTTGATTCCACTTGGGTTTGGTTTGTCCAAACAAGATATCTGCAAGACTACCGTTGCTCATGAACTCATACACCAACATTCTATGGATTCCCTCATCACAAAATCCAATCAACCTTACCAAGTTTTTGTGGCAGGTTTTACCAATGGCACTCAACTCAGTCTGGAATTCCTTATCGCGGTCTTGTGCTAACCGATCCAATCTCTTAACAGCAACAACATTACAAGATGCTGCTGCTTTTAATTCACCTTTGTAAACAATTCCATAGGAACCTCTACCTAGTTCTTCACCAAAACCCTGCGTAGCTTCTTTTAACGCGTTGTAACTAATGGAACATAAATTTGTTTCTAAGAGAGTTGCACCTTGGACAACAACCCTTTTCGGCTTCAACAAAATCACGAAAACAATTGCAGCCAAGAGTATGCTATTGAAGACAGCTGAACCAATAAGTAGTCCTCGAAGAGTCGGCTTAACATTGTCTTTTGTCAAGTCAGTGGAAGGACCAGTACCTATTTTACCAAGAGGAGAGACTCTTGTTTTAATAAGTACTATATGGCCACCATTTTCTGTTCTTCCATTGACAAGAGGCGATTTTTTCTTCCAACAAGTTTGGTCATTGAAAACAGCAACATCACACATACAATCATGCAAACAAGATTCTTGACAGTCCTGTTGAGAATAAGGCTGCAGCCTTTCATAATCTGATAAAGGCCAATTTACACCTTTAAGTTCAGTAAACTCATATAAATCTTCTAGCTTCACATTCAATCCTTCACCATTATCAGCTCCACAACCAAGTGTGAAGTTCAGTTGACACCCACCAAATCGATTACTCGGATCTATCAGCGAGTAACCATAAGGACATTTACAAGTAGGTCTCTGATTGTCCATGGAGCAATAGCTATTATATCCACAAGAATCACCACCCATTTCATTGTCCACATCATTGCAAATGTTCTCAGGAACATACCTCACAATAGTCCATTCTTGTTTCGCCTTTGTGTCTCTTGGATGAGAATATTGAGTGAAAACTCCATAATAATCAAGTGTTGCTCTATAATAATACAACTTAGGATCAGAATCCAAATTCCCCCACTGTGCACCCTGTGGTTTCATTCTAGTCCCATTATTTGTTTCCACATAAACATCTCCTGATTCATTAAAAACCAATCTCGAAGAAGCCGAGTTAGGAACATCAATTGTATAGTAAGATTCGTAACGAAATTGACTAGGCCATGCAAGTGGACTTAACATGAGATTTTTATCAGCATCATTAAAATAAAGCTGGAAAATTCCACTTGTAAAGTTGTTCTCAGAGAATCTTGAAGTTAAGGTGTTACTTAACCCAAGAGATTGATTAGGCAAAAGGGTATCAGTAGTAAAATCGAAACTTTCCCAAACAGTCGAATTGTTGTTTACAAGAACAAAGTTTCCAGTGTCAAGCATGTTTCCATAGGAAACAACAGCGTTTGGCTGTGCTGTCCAAATGGTTACATCTTGTGGAGTAGTCAAAGTAAGTCCTCCTGATGTTAACTGAATCTTTGATCCTGTTGGTGCTTGTAAGAGATTGTTGTTGTTGTTTGAGTCTCTGGCAGTCCAAACAATGGTTTTATCAGGTATTTTGCTGTACCATATTGCAAGCATGAAAGGGTTTGTCGAGGTGTTGAGTTGGCGAAATCCGAAGGCGAATTCACCAGAAGGTGATAGCCATGAATTGTTATTGGTGGTGGTGGCTGTGAGTGATGAAATTGGAGCAATGTTTCCATGGACTAACGTAAGTTGAAGAAAGAGAATGAAAATCATGGGAAGGGTAGAGGAAGCCATTTCTGAGAAATGATAGATGGTGTTAGAAAATTGTGAAATATGTATATTAATGGTGCAAGTAATTGAATATTATATATGTGATGTCTTGTTATTATTTGTTAATTTCAGTGTAACTTCCAAATTGACCAAAGACATGCATAAAAAAATGTTTGCAATTGACGCGTTTAACTTACATGCATGATGCATGCATTAGAACTAAAATTTTGATGAAAATTCAAGTTGAGAATCATTCAATAATTCACATAGTCACAACTCCTCTTTTGCCTGTCAAAAAAGTAATCTCTTTTCTCTGTATATATTGTTGAATTATTGCTTAGACTGAGTATTTGCAAAGTTATCATATTAACAATTTGTCATCTGTTGCTTTCACAATAACAACGTGTATATATATTATAAGCTTGAATATATTTTTATTAGTGGAAACAATCTTCAAATGATATTAGAGTCTAATGTTAGGTGTGAGGGGTGTGTTTAGTCTAACATTTGACAACACATGGCTTGAATTTGATGTTATAAATTGAAACAATCTTTATTCCTTTAAATTGCATATAAGGCATGAATTTGATTCTATTGATTGGTATAAAGTTAATGAGATTATGATGGTTCCATATGAGACACCACCTAATCTTCAATGTTTTGTACGAAGTCTTGAAAAATCAAATTCCAAATTCTGCAATCCAAAAAAAATTGACTTTCAAAATCTTTTAAGAGCTTTGAATATCCCCCGATTATTGGACAACTCAACTTCCTTAAACTTCTATAATCTCAATTGAACTCCAATGAAAGCATGACCAATCTTTTTGAAAAAAGTTAAATAAGTATTGAGTAAAAAGGCTTTCCCCCAATCAATTTTTATTAGTGTTTAATTGACAGCCCAATTGACGCCATTAAAACACTACTCCCTCCATTTTTTTATTATAAGTCATTTTGGAAAAAAAATATGTATTTAAATATAAGTCGCTTTACAATTCCAATGAATAATTAATGTTACTTTTCCTATTATATCCTTAAAAATTTATTATTCTCTCTTTTCAATTATATCAATTTATCTTCCATATGTCATTAATAATTTTGTAAAAACCTTCATAATTTTCTTATTTTCATACAATAATTATTATTTTTCTTAAACTGTGTGAAAAGTATAAAACGATTTATAATAAAAAAACGGAGGGAGTATATCACTTATACAAAATTTTCTATCTAAATATGTTAGACAAAATTTTCTATCTAAATGTTTTAAAATATTTTAATGCCTCAATAAATATCTTAAGAGTTTTCAAAAAGAAAAGAAAGAAAAAAAATATTAAATAAAAGATCAAAATATTCAATTGAATATGATTAAAGAATATATGTAAGAAAAATAAATGAGAAAATGCATTAAGAAACAAATTTAAATAACATGATCCGAAATAACATTTAATTTTTTTTGGAGAGATTTGAACAATGTAGTTTTGAAATATTAAAAAAGAAGGTGTAATTCAAATCAGTAAAAAAAAACTCAAATTACAAGCAATTGAGACTAATCCAACTGAAATTCAAATAAATAAGACGTGCATTTTTAATGATAGGTAATGAAATGAGGTGATTCAAATCATAAATAAAATATATAATTTAATTTAAAAATATTGGAACAATTAGGGTTTTAGGAAGGAGAAGAAAGAAAAAGAAGAGATTATTGAGAAAAGAGATTTTATTAAAGTGAAGTTGCAATTAAACTGCACAACTATTTTGAATTACAACATCATATGTTTATTTATAGGCCACTAATGCCAACGCTCAACACATATAAAGTTGCCCTTTCAAGATAACAACTATATGATGTATTCAACTCTGTTGAATACAGCTGGCCCTCCATCTACTTTGACTAGGTTGCACGATCTTGTTGAATACAAACTACTTCATCAAACCATGAATTACATCTTCTAACACACCTCATAATTCATGTTTTTAATACTTCTATTCATCTCATCAAACTTGATTTTCTTTAGGGGCTTGGTGAGTATATCACCTAGTTGTAGTTCTGACTTGCAATGCTCAAGTTCAAGTTTTTCTCTATTTACTTGATCCCTTAGAAAATGACACCCCCTCTCTATGTGTTTACTTCGACCATGACACATAGGATGATTGACTAGGTCGATAGGTGACTTGTTATCAGCAAACAACTTTCTTTTCTTTGGTTCCATGATCTTAAGTTCTTCTAGCAGCATCTCTATCCATTCTGCCTGACATGTTGCATACGATGCAACCACGTACTCAACATCACATGATGATAAAGCCACATTGTTTTGCTTCCTTGATCTCCAAGATATTAGAGCGCATTTGATCATGAATATGAAGTCTGTAGTACTCTTCTTCTCGTCTTAGTCTCCACTAAAGTTTTAATTAGTGTAACCATGTATCTCTGCATCTGTGTTGGTCTTCTCTTGTCTTGGCATCCGCACACTGTGATCAATATTACCTTTAAATTATCGCAACACTCTCTTGACTGCAATAAGATGACATTCTTGGGGGCTCTCCATGAATCTGCTCAACAATTTGACACATTGAAAAATGTCTAGCCTTGTATTAAAAAGATACCCCAAGGATCCAATAATTTGTTTGTACAATGTTGCACTTAAAAACTCATCATTTGTATCCTTATTCAACTCTGCTCTAGTTTCTAATGGCGTGGTAGCTTTATTACAGTTGGTTATCTTTAACTTTTTAAGATATCTTGAACATACTTCTTTTGGTACAAGAACATTCATTCACTTGTGTCTTTGAACTCCATCCCTAAGAAATACGACAATTTCCCCAGGTTAAACATTTCAAACTCTTGCATCAGCTTTGACTTGACTATTCTTATCTCTGCTTCATCTACGCCTATGATCAACAAATCATCCACATACATGCATAAAATGATTCAGCTGATCCTATTTGCATCATTAACATATACTATTATGTTTTGAGGCACACTTTGTGAAACCTGCTTCGATCAGGAAGTTATCTATTCTCTTATTCCAAGCCCTTGAGGCTTGCTTCAAGCCATACAAAGCCTTCCTCAATTTGTACACCTTATATTCTTGCCTTTTGATTTCGAATCCTGATGGTTGAGTTACACATACCTCTTTTTCCAATGGTCCATTCAGAAATGTTGACATTACATCTAATTGATCTATCTTCCATCATTTGTATGTTGCTTTTGACACAACAATACTGATTGTTTCTAACCTTACAACAGGTGCATATAGTTCGTCAAAATCAATACCAGGTTTTTGTAGGAAACCTCTCGCCACTAGTCTTTCCTTATGCTTGGCAATTTCACCGTTTTGCCTTTTCCTCACCTTGTAGACCCACTTCACATCCATTGGCTTCTTGATAGATCTTTTGACAAGCTCCTAGGTCCTGTTCTTCTTGATTTACCTGAGTTATTCTTTCATGGTTGCCAACCAATTCACATCATTCATGGCTTAATCCAAGTTAATTGGTTCTAATTCATCCATCATAACTTCTTCTTCTATGAGATTACCATCTACATCAATTGCTTGATATGGAAATCTCTCATATCCAGCTATCCTTGTTGACTCAGTTCTTGTTCTAATCAATCTTCTAACATTCTGCTCTGGTGGTTCTTCATTCCGATTGGTTGTGACTTCAGTTTGTTGGTCTTTTTCTTCAAGCACAATTAAGACTGTCTCTTGCATATGTCGATATGACACTTGATTCCAATTGCACCCTTTGATTTCGTCCAGCCGAACATCTCTTTTGATCACTAGTTTATCATCATTTGGTGAATACAACTTGTATGCACCAGTCAAATGATACCTATGAGCACCATGATCTGACTTCAATCATCTAGCTTCTTCCTTAATTGCTTAAGTACACTCCTGAGATCCAAATACTCTAAGATGACTTACATTTGGATTTTGTGCTCTCTAAGCCTTATGAGGTGTCCTGTAGACCATCTTCTTAGTTAGAAACCTGTTAAGTATGTACTGCTATCAAAGCTGCTCCTCCCCAAAATCTGTTTGGCATTTCTTTAGCTTTTAATATATTTATGGCCATGTTCAATATAGTTCGATTCTTCCTCTCTGCTATACCATTATGTCGATGTGTATATAGTGCAATAACTTCATGCTTTATACCTTCCTAATTGTATAATTTGGCAGCTTATCTAGAGGTGTGTTCACCTCCACCATCAATTCTCAGTTTCTTTAATTTGCATTCACTCTACTTTTCAACATGCAATTTAAACTCCTTGAACTGGATGAATATCTCACTCTTCTTTTCGATCAGATAAATATGTAGATCTATGTGCTTGCATGTAACAACTAAGTTTTGATGTCAACAACACATCAACAAACATGAAGTACTCAAACTTAGGCCCCAAGAAATTTCTATAACTCCTAAACGATTGGCAACTAATCTATATCACACCGTGCCATTTTGAGAATCATAACAACCATATTCATTTAAAGTAATCTATTAGATTAATAGATTAAATAGTTAATGAGGCCCATGTATTATTTCTTTAATGATAAAAAATTATAATAGATTTCTCATGTCACAAGATATCTTCAATGTTAATAGCCTTATCGAAATCCACTTGAGCATTCTTTTCTTCTCTAAGCAAAACTTCAATTTCATCATCATTTTGAATTAGATCCTGAATGATTGACAATTCGGTTGCAGTACCCTTGACCCGACTATGAACATTCCCAAAGACCTTCTTGTTCCAAATTCTGAGCTTTGTTTTGTGAATTTGAATTTTGTTTAAAATGTACACGAGCATCCAACCAATTAGGTGTTTCAACCATTATTAATAAAACTATAGCAAGAATCATGTAAAGTCCATATTTTGTGAAATTTGTAGGAAGATATGGCTTTGGCACTAGTGAAATTAAATTCAAAAGAAATTTAGAAGTGATCAGACCTAATTCCAGGTAAAGTAGTGAAAGACATGGAAGCACAATCAACCAACAAAGATTGGTTGCAAGAGATCATATCAAGCCTTCTTTCCACCATGCCATTACCTGTTCTCCCATTGGACCATGTATAGAAAGTCCCATTTGCATCATATCTACCAAAATGTTTTGGCCAGTCCAATGTGACAAGTCCAAGATGGAGGTTATATTGGGGGGTGTCTACCTCTATTCTCATGAGCTCCCAAAATTGAGTTTAAGTCACCTAAAAAATACCAAAGGAAAGGATGAGAAGATTGCAACATAGAAAGGTCTTTCCAAATGTTTCTTATTTTAATATGACACATGAAGACATAAACTGCAACAATATAGAATTTATAGAGTTATGCTCAACCATCAAGGGAACTAACTGACCAGTTAGAAATATTATGTGAAGATTCATGATCTTGTCACAGATACACCTAAGATTAGGGGCCAAATCAGTTCTAGAGTCCAAGGCAAAAAGCTTTAAGCCTAATCTATCAAAGAATCTAAAAGGAAACTTGTCAAAAATCATCTGTGGTTCAGCTAAAAATACAAAAAATTTGTTTCTAAGCTAAAAGCATGGACTTTAAATCCAATCTTGTTGGGGAATTTTCTAAGCCCCTTGCAATTAAAAAATACTTCATGAGGGAGAATCAGTGAGAACCAAATTTAGATTTGGTTGCATACACTTCTAGGCTTTTTCTTTTGAGATATTGATAAGGCAAGTGAGTACTTGAGAAATTGTGTTTCCAAGCCCTTATTATCTTTATCTATATTATCAGTTGCATCCTGATCAACCAAAATGGACCAAGAATTTGCAAGGAAGGCATTGTTTTTATTGGTGTTGGGGTTCTCCTCATGGGTTACTATGCCATCTTCCACCTCATAGGAAGCATCAACAAAGTCTCAATCATCAGAACTTAAGACATTAGTGTCTTCCACTAGTTGGGGGTTTCAAGGTTAATCTCAACAATATGTGTTTGGCTAGTATCAACAAAAGGGGCTTTGTTAGTGTCATTAATAGGTGATTGGTGACTCAACATGACATTAATCCCATGCCAATCATATTTATCTTTGATTGTCTCACATTTCTTACTAGATTCAACAAACTCCATTGATTGTTTACCCTTGGAGGGAGAAGACATATAATTACTTGAATCACTCTTTCTAATCCCATCTCCAATTCTATTTGTCTTTTGAACAAATTATTTCTTTAGTTTCCATCGCTTTTTTAATAGTTGGTTGTTACTCATTATTCAAACTATTTTCCTCCTTAGTAGAAAGTTTGCAAATATCAAGATAGTGGCTTCTTTTCTTACATAATGTAAAATAGTGTGGAAAGTTTTCACATTCCAACTCATTGAAAAAACATAACCTTGTCTTTCAACAAAAATTGTGTACATAATATCACTAAAGACATCCATATCTACAAGGACTCTAACAAAATATTATTAAGGTTCTATATATCATAAATTTAGTAGATGCAATGTCAGGGCAAATAATCATGGGCAAATAATCATACGTATGTTACTAGCATTGACAAATACAATCTTTGACCTATAGTATTTTTGTGCCAAGTAGAGATGACAACGGGGCGGGTCGGGGGCGGTTATTACCCCTCACAAACCTAAACCCGAATTCTCAAACAATCTCCATTCCCCCTCTCAAACCCAAACGAAAATGGAGAATTAAAACCCAAACCCGACCTAAACGGGTTCGAGTTGGATTTCGGTATCTCCGTTCCGCCACCATCCATTTAGTAAAGAGTAATGCTATATAGTAAGAATCATTTGAGCAAGAAAGACAAGAATGTATATTTGTCATTATTTTAGAGGATAATTTTAAATTTATTTTAAATTTAATTTCCTTTTTAATATGAATCATGGGGTAGTGGTAGTAATGAATGGTTGAGATTTAATTCTTGTCTTTCTTACTTTCATACTTTCTTACTAACAATCATCTTCTTTTAGTAAAATATTTTAAATAGTAAATACAAAACAAAACATCAAAACATTGTCCACATATTTAATATTTTAAATTATCATAAATAATTAATAATATATATAATAAAAAACAGAAAGAGCTCAGGATAAGTACTAATGTCTTCCTTAATTTTTTAATGAAAAAGGGCGGACTGTTCACAAGGTTCCATTTTAGTGAGCTTGTGATACACATAAAATACAATAAATTTTTTAATGAACTTGCAAGAGCATGTCTTCCTTAATTGATAATGAAATACAATAATTTTTTCCCCTTAAATAAAATAAATATTAAACAAAAAAAAAACAACAAATCTCATATTCCCATACCAAACAAGCCCACCTCCTCCACTTCAATTTCTCTCAAGTGTTTTGTCCATTAAAGCTTTTTGCCTTTTTATCTTCTTTCGCTTTTGATAGTCCCACCACCTCCCAAATTTGTTGCCCTTGAGCTACTTAGAATTTAGAATCACATAATTACAGCAACAGTTTTTTTAATTAAAAAATTCGTAACAATATGTATTCCACGTCAGCATTACACTTCAACTGGCCAATACTTTATCTTCACGTGTGCAATGTGCCACTTGGCTTCCCACTTGCGCCATTTTTCAATCCAGCTTGAGCTGTCACCATTGGCTCCACCACCTTCTTCTTCCGTTTCACCGACGACCCACTCTCCGACGACGAAGAAGACAGCTCCGACGCCGAAAACCGTTTCGAAGGCACTCTAACCGGGTCTGGTTCACCCGAATTAACCCGAAGCGGAAAATTCAATATAGCCCGCGAGCCACGCATCTTGTACGCAGCTTGATCATAAGCCAAAGCTGCATCCTCAGCTGTTTCAAAAGTTCCAAGCCAAACCCGCGCCCCATTTTTAGCCGGATCACGAATCTCCGCCGCAAACTTCCCCCACGGCCGTCGCCTCACTCCCCGGTAATGCTTACCCTTCGCCGGAGCAGGAACAACATTCTCCGACGCACTCTTCACCACCGGAAAAACATCCGGCTCTGATTTCACTATCGCCGCCGGCATGAAACACGAGGAAAAACTCTCCGGTGAAGCTCCGTCGAGAGATGGAACCCACCCAACGTTAACAGCGTCGCGAAGTACACTGTAAAGTAGCATATCCTCTGAATCATCTTCTCTGAGAGGAAGTTCTCCCCAATTCTCACTCATGCATGGGTACAGTTTGTTGAAACTCGAGCTCCGACAATAACGTGGAACATTAGACGAATCTCCGAATGTAAGAACATCGGAATCTCCGAGTAAGTGAATCCTAATAGAATCTAAACTTTCTCTGTACATTTCGTGTTTTTTTTTTTTTATATTTTTTGTGTGTCTGTCAAATAAGTCTTGGGAAAATTTAGAATTTGATTTTTGAGAGAAAAAAATGGTAGTGAATTGAATATTTGAATTTGGAAGGAAAAAGGTATTTATAGGAGTGAAGATTCATGAATTTAGAAATTAGAATTGTCACCAAGACTTTGAAAATTATTGCCATTATGAAAAAAACAGTTTTGGATTTAAGTTTAATGAAAATTTAAGTAACTTTCTATGGTATTGGTCTCGTCCTTAGCTTCTTGGAAGGTTCTCATGTGCAAATTCTAGAGACTAATTGGTTAGATTTAATCACATGTTTAATTTTTGTAATAAAAGATTTTGTTTTTGTGACGTAGTTTGTATGACGAGAATAAGGGCGTGAGCAAGTTGCACGTCTGCTTGTCTTGTCTTAATTTTGCCTCATAGAAGAGTCATAGTATTAGTAGCCAAGAAAGTTCCTTCCACCCTCGCCAAGGTTAGTGTCTAGTGGTGGACTCAGAAGTCAGAACCAAGACTAAGGTAGAAACTATAGTTATTGTTAGATATTTTGTAAGGTACTATATACATTATTGAAGAATTAATTATTACTAACATATATTTACACTTTGGCAAAAATTTGAATTTGGACCTTCAACTCCTTTAAATCCTTAGCACAACTACACTTGAGCGACCTCTTCCTTCTTATTATTGATGAAATACTATGATCAAGACGCATGGTATTTAGTGTTTATTGAAAATTATGAGTGAATTTTGTTTGTTAATCATGAGACCATATTTGGTTCCACTTCGAATAGCTTCCCTGTATGCTTACTTCATTATGGTCGTTGTTGCAAAATCGATGTCAAGAATAAAGTATAATAATTTTTTTGGCAAAAAACCAACAAGGTTAAAAAAAAAAGTAGAAGAGCAATAAGAACAAAAAAAATTGGTTATAACTGTTAATTTTTTCTTTATCTTTCAATCAAGAGTACAAGTGATACACGAATAACAAATAACCCTCTTACCATAAATTAGGATTTGTAGTATGCAAAGAGACTCGTATGCTATTTATAATAAACCTAACATACTAAACTAATGGGCTTTTTTCACAAATATTCATTACAAGCTAACTTAAACAATTGGACATAACAAACATGTCCAATTCGAAATACTAACAACCCTAGCATTTCGACACCCACATACTAGAACACACATCGATTACAATATATAGGTCTTCGGCACCAGCATGTGAACATACTTTGACGACATGCATAAATCTTGTCGACCCAAAAGCTACTCTTTGACCCAATAGAGTTTGATCCAATTCTCACAAATCTCCACTTTGGAACAAAATCTATAACATCAAAGAACAAGCTAGCTTTCTTCGTGAAGCTTAATCAACTGCATTGTAATCTGTCGAAACCTTTAGCACTTGAACTTCTCCACGCTCGATTAACCCTATGACGAAATACAACTCACATCGATGTGTTTGGCTCGCTCATGATATATTGAGTTCTTCGACAGGTGTATAGCACTTTGACTATCACATTTAACAGTGATACCTCAACCTTGAAGTTTCAGCTCCTTAGCAAAACCTTCAAGCCACAATGTTTCTTTCACAACTTCAGTGAAGGCAATATATTTCGCTTCAGTGATTGATAAAGCAACAACCTCATGAAGTGTTGTTTTCCAACCAATTGTTGTGCCAAACATAGTGAAAACATGTCTAAAAATAGATTTTATGGAATCTATACAATCTGCACAATCAAAGTCGACATCTCCTTCGATTACTACTTTATTATCTTCACCCAAGGCTCCACCGTAAATTAGGACTCTATTTGTTAGAAATATCGGAGAGATCGAATGGATCCAGGCTGAATCGCGAACGGAATCACTTTCCTTAAAAGTATTTCAAGCACACTCTCGATTGTCTTAGAGTTGGAACGGCCTGAATACCCAGGATAATTCAGCCTTACTCGAGTCTGCACAAGACCGGTGAAGAAACTCGAATGCAAGGAAGCTGTCTGGAAAATATATTAGAGGATAATTTTTTTGTGTGTTGAATCCAAAATAGCAGACTTGTATTTATAGCCCATGCAAATGTCTGTTTCATAAGTTGCAACTAAGTGCTTAAGTGCCGTCTACAAGCCGCCACTAGCGCCTCTACGCCCACGCCCTCGGACCCGGAGCCGGTGTCGCCGGTGGCGACACCGGCGAGGGTGTTTTTGGTAGAGACAAGTGGCATAAGGCTTGGGACCACCACATATGACTATGTGACACTTTATCCTCTTTGGCTCTTTTTGGAATGTACATTGTTCCAAGTGCTTTATAAATGCTTTTAAAGTTTGCTCCACTTTCTATGTGGGACTATTTATGAAGCATTTATTGCCATTATCACTTTTGTCATTTTGGAACATAACTTGAAGAAATTAATGCTCATAATTTCCAACAATCCCCCACTTGCTCTAATAATGACAAATCTAATAATTCCAGAAATTTAATATAAAGAGTGTTAATACAATTAGGTATCTTTCGATTTAAAACTTAACCTTAGTGAGGACAACACAAAGTTTAATCGGAATATTAGGTAGCAAAGCTTTTAAACCATGAATCCATATGATTAGACCGGTGTCGCCTTACACACACTCTTTAAAGGTTCTTCCTCTGCATAACTCGCTTAGCACTTATTTATGGCCATGTGCTATCCTGTTTCATGAATTTTTCATGAGAGAAACTCCAACTCTCACTTTGAGACGGCACCATCTCAAAATTCACATAGGTGAAGTTCATATTGTGTCCTTTTCCACAAGACACGTACCCCTGGTATTGAACTTCATTAAGAGTTTTTAAAGTAAAACTCAACCCTCGTTTCAAAGTCAACATTATCACGAAATGTTCGACAATTATCCAAATCAACGACTTGTTGTTACCCATTGAAAATCTTGAAGTTAATGTTCTGTTAACATAAGATTGGGTTGCCGCCGTTGTCGGAACTCTTACTCAAGGAGTTTCAACCCCATGCCTCTCGAGGTTATTTTTACTAAGTCTCTGGCCAGTGGCTTAGTAAACGGATCAGCCAAATTATAGCTTGTTCGTATATACGTGAGTGAAATGATTCCATCCTTAATCAACTTTCTCACGAACGAATGTCTAAGTCCTATATGCCTAGACTTTCCATTATACACTTCGCTGAATGCTCTTGCTAGAGTGGCTTGGCTATCGCAGTGTATCATAACCTTTGAAACATTGTCCTTAGCCAATGGAACTTCTAAAAGAAGATCCCTCAACCATTCTGCTTCTTGACCAGCGGAAGCGAGAGCCACAAACTCTGATTCCATGGTCGAAAGAGTGATGCATGTTTGTTTCTTGCTCCTCCAAGAAATTGCTCCTCCAGCTAGTGTAAATATCCAACCAGTTGTAGATTTATGATCTCCAACATTTGATATCCAACTCGCATCCGTATATCCTTCTAATATGGCAGGAAACTTACCATAATGAAGGCCAAGATTTTTGGTTTTCAGTAAATAGCCAAAAATTCTCGTGATTGCCTTCCAATGTTCATTACTCGGATTGCTAGTAAATCTACTCATTTTACTAACTGCAAAAGATATGTCAGGTCTGGTACATTGCATTAAGTACATGAGACATCCGATTGCACTTGCATATTCTAGTTGAGCCACTGCTCTTCCATCATTCTTTTCAAGCTTGATTACATGATCAAATGGAGTGGTTACTTCCTTGAAATTTAGGGGTTTAAACTTATCAAGCATTTTCTCAATATAATGTGTTTGATTAAGTTCATAACCCCCACTATTTCGCTTGACTTTTATTCCTAAAATTGTGTCAACAAGTCCAAGATCTTTCATCTTGAAAGTGGAAGTTAGAAATTTCTTTGTTTCTAAAATTCCATTCATTTTGTTGCTAATTATTAGCATGTCATCAACATAGAGACACAAAAATATTACAGTGTCGTTGTGCACTTTTGTATATAAGCACTTGTCGCAAGAATTAGGAATAAATCCATTTGACAATATTGTAGAGTCAAATTTTTGATGCCATTGTTTTGGTGCTTGTTTTAATCCATATAAGGATTTGACTAGTTTGCACACCTTTAGTTCATTTCCAGGAAGTACGTAGCCTTCTGGTTGTTCCATATAGATTTCCTCATCGAGATCTCCGTTTAGGAACGCTGTTTTAACATCCATTTGATGAACTATAAGATCATTCAAAAAGGCTAAGGCAAACAACAATCGAATTGTGGTTGTCCTTGCTACTGGTGCATAGGTGTCAAAATAATCTATACCTTCCTTTTGTCTGAATCCTTTTGCCACTAATCTTGCTTTATAAGTGTTTAAGGTACCATCACTATGATATTTCCTTTTAAACACCCATTTGCATCCAATGGGCCTTGATCCCTTTGGTAAGTCAACAAGTTCCCAAGTGTGGTTGGACATAATTGAATCCATTTCATCTTTGATAGCATCCTTCCAAAAAGAGGAGTCCCTGGAAGTTATTGCTTCCTTATAAGTTTTAGGATCATCCCCTACTTGAAGTATGACCGGAATACTTTGAACGAATTTTGTACTATTTCCTTCGACCAGATAAAACGAAATGGATTGAGAATCAATTTCGTCTGGTCCTAAGTTCTTTGTTTTCCGGACTCTTTTGCTTATCCTTGGTTCGGGTTGTGATTCAATGATCTGAGGAGTGCCTTCAGGTTGTATTTCTACAATCCGAGAAGAACCTTCTTCACAAGATTCTTTATTTGTGGCCGACTCCGATTCTTTATCCTTAGTGATAAGATTTTCAAAGAATTCTACATCCCGGGATTCAACAATGATATTAGACTCTAAATTTAAAAGTCTACATGCTTTACTATTTTGTGCATATCCAACGAAAGCACATCTTATCCCTCGAGGACCCAACTTGGTTCTCTTAGGATCCATATTTTTGTAGTAAGCGACACACCCCCACACTTTGAAATAACCAATATTCGGTGCCATGTTTTTCCATACCTCATATGGAGAAATACCAGTTTTCTTTAAAGGAATTCTATTTATTATGTGACAAGCGGATAGTAACGCTTCGCCCCACAAATTGAAAGGTAATTCTGAATGCATTAACATAGCATTCATCATCTCTTGATATGTTCGGTTCTTTCTTTCGGCTATGCCATTTTGTTGCGGTGTTCTAGGCGCCGAACATTCATGTATTATGCCATGTTCTTCACAAAATGCATCAAATTCAGTAGAGAAGTATTCACCGCCCCTGTCACTTCTAAGGACTTTTATACTTCTACTTAATTAATTTTCTACTTCTGCTTTATAAATCTTAAAGGCATTAAAAGCTTCATCTTTATGCTTTAAGAGATATACATATGTGTATCTAGAAGCATCATCAATGAAAGTGATGAAATATCTGTTTCCCCCACGGGTTAACATGCCATTAAATTCGCACAAATCTGAATGTATAAGATCAAGTAGATTTGTCTTTCTTTCAACACTTTTGAAAGGCTTTTTAATCATCTTTGATTTAACGCATAATTCACATTTGTTAAAATCATTGATGTTACATGATATCATTCCAGATTTAATTAGTCTCTTCATTGAACTAATACCAGTATGTGCTAATCTATTATGCCATAAAGAAACAGAATCAAGCATGTAAGCAGAATTAGAAATTTCATTAATCATATTGTTGGTAATACATAGTTTGATCATTCCCTCAGCGGAATATCCTTTTCCAACAAATACACCATTACGGGTCAATATAAGTTTGCCCGATTCATAAACAGATTTAATACCAGGTTTTCCCAATAAATCCCCACTAACAAGATTCCTATTCATGTCTGGGACATGAAGCACATTGACAAGAGTAATTTTCTTTCCGGAAGTGAAGTTGAGTTCAACCGATCCAGTTCCAACAACCTTAGATCGTACTTCATTTCCCATTTGTACCTCTTGTCCATCATTTGTCTCAGAATAGGTTTTGAATGCAGCCCTGTCATAGGAGACATGCACCGTGGCACATGTATCGTACCACCAGCCTTGTACTTTGCCCTTGATTGCCATAATCTCGCTCACAGTAGCGATTATGTCATCATTTGAATGAACAGCATTGATCTCATTCTTTGATTTGTTGTGCTTGCAATCTCGAGCATAGTGTCCAGGTTTTCCACAAACAAAGCATCCGGTCTTTGGACCTTTTTGACCCCCAGAATTCTTGAACTTGTTGAGTTCCTTTTTTGGTCCTAGATGACGCTTGTTGCTATCATGCTTCTTTCTTTCTTTGTTGGTCACAGCATTGGCTTTGGAAAGACCTGCAGATTCTGATTTTTCCCTTGCCTTCGATTCCTCCTCGATTCGAAGGTGTTTCTGGATTTTCTCCAAGGAAAAATCCTCGGAACTGTGCAGCAATTTCTTTCTATAGCCTTTCCACGAAAGTGGCAATTTTGCAATGATTGCACCAACTTGAAAGGTTTCTGGGATGTCTATTTTCAATGCTTTGATTTTGTTCACCAGGACTTGCAATTCGTGCACCTGGGGAAGAATTGGTTTGCCGTCTATAAATTTAAAATCAAAGTATTTAGAAATTAAAAACTTTTTCGTACCTTCTTCTTCGGCCTTGAACTTAAACTCGAGGGCTTTCCATATCTCAACCGCGGAGGGATTGTTCGTATAGAGGTCGTAGAGACGATCAGATAATGTATTTAGGATATGTCCACGACACAATAATTCGTCCTCCTTACGTTTCTTGCGTTCTTTTTTGACTTCGTCAGAATCATCATCTGTTGGTTCTGGAATTGGTGGTAAGTCAGGATCTAAGACATATTGAATCTTCAGGGCAGTCAGAAGGAATGTCATCTTGTCTTGCCATCTGGTGTAATTTGTTCCATCAAAGCGATCCAATTTGACAAGATCCTGGTTCATAACTTTGATGCTTGAAACTGCAGCGTCGGAAGCCATTGAAGAACAAATACTTTTAAGATTGTTAGAAATATCGGAGAGATCGAATGGATCCAGGCTGAATCGCAAACGAAATCACTTTCCTTAAAAGTATTTCAAGCACACTCTCGATTGTCTTAGAGTTGGAACGGCCTGAATACCCAGGATAATTCAGCCTTACTCGAGTCTGCACAAGACCGGTGAAGAAACTCGAATGCAAGGAAGCTGTCTGGAAAATATATTAGAGGATAATTTTTTTGTGTGTTGAATCCGAAATAGCAGACTTGTATTTATAGCCCATGCAAATGTCTGTTTCATAAGTTGCAACTCTTCATGAAACAATATTATTTAAAATATATAATTGCAATGGTTCATAAAAATGAAGGATAGAAAAACACTTAGAAAGGGGGGGGTTTGAATAAGTGTAGCTTTAAAAACTTGTCAGATAAAAATAAATTGCACAGTTATTTTTATCCTGGTTCGTTGTTAACTAAACTACTCCAGTCCACCCCCGCAGAGATGATTTACCTCAACTGAGGATTTAATCCACTAATCGCACGGATTACAATGGTTCTCCACTTAGTCAGCAACTAAGTCTTCCAGAGTCTACTGATCACACACTGATCACTCCAGGAACAACTGCTTAGATACCCTCTAAGACTTTTCTAGAGTCTACTGATCCACACGATCACTCTAGTTACAATCTGCTTAGTTCACTCCTAAGACTTCCTAGAGTATTCTGATCCACACGATCACTCTAGTTCCTTACAACTTAATGTAATCAATCTAAGAGTATTACAAATGCTTCTTAAAAGCGATAATCACAACTGTGATATTTCTCTTAATCGTTTAAGCTTAATCTCACTAGAATATTACAACAGCAATGTAGTGAGCTTTGATGAAGATGAAGATTCTGAGTTTAGATTTGAACAGCGTTTCAGCAAGTTTGATATGAGTTGTTTTGGTGCAGAATTGTTAACCTTGCTTCTCATCAGAACTTCATATTTATAGGCGTTGGAGAAGATGACCGTTGAGTGCATTTAATGCTTTGCGTGTTCCGTACAGCATCGCATTTAATGTTATACGCTTTTGTCAACTACCTCGAGCCTTGTTCACGCTGTGTCTACTGACGTAGCCTTTAGTAGCTTTTAACGTTCCTTTTGTCAGTCAGCGTAGCCTGCCACTTGTACTTCCTTCTGATCTGATGTTTGTGAATACAACGTTTGAATATCATCAGAGTCAAACAGCTTGGTGCATAGCATCTTCTGATCTTCTGACCTTGAAGTGCTTCTGAGCGTGATACCATCAGAACTTCAGTGCTTCTGTTCTCTAGTTCTTCTGATGCTTCCATAGACCCATGTTCTGATTCTGCTTCGACCATCTTCTGATGTCTTGCCAGACCATGTTCTGATGTTGCATGCTGAACCCTTTGAGACAAAGCTTCTGAGCGCTGAATTATGCGTACTCTTTATATATTTCCTGAAAGGGAAATTGCATTGGATTAGAGTACCATATTATCTTAAGCAAAATTCATATTATTGTTATCATCAAAACTAAGATAATTGATCAGAACAAATCTTGTTCTAACAATCTCCCCCTTTTTGATGATGACAAAAACATATATAAATGATACGAATTTGCGATCAGAAAGAATAGACGGCAAAAGACAAATTACACAGCTATAGCATAAGCATATGAATATGTCTCCCCCTGAGATTAACAATCTCCCCCTGAGATAAATAATCTCCCCCTGAAATAAATACTCGAAGAACTTTAATAAAAGACTTCCCTGATTATTTCGGTAGAGACGATCATATAAGCTTTTGTCTTTAGAGAATTCATAGCTTCTGACTTCTGCTTCCATTGGACAGCTTCAGAACTAGAATTTCCTTAGATCCCTAGAACACTCACAGCTTCTGATTCCTGCTTCCATTCAGGACAGCTTCAGAACTTGAATTTCTTTGATTTTCTGAACATTCACAGCTTCTGATTTCTGCTTCCATTCAGGACAGCTTCAGAACTTGAATTTCTTTGATCTTCTGAACATTCACAGCTTCTGATTTCTGCTTCCATTTAGGACAGCTTCAGAACTTGAGTTTTCTGGATCTTTAGAACATTCGCAGCTTCTGATTTCTGCTTCCCTCGGATAGCTTCAGAGCTTGAATTTCTACCAACATCACTTCATGCTAGATTTGTATCAGAACATTGTTGAATGTACCAGAGCATCATCAGAGCATCTCTACATCCTGAAATGTTACAGAACAAACACTAAACGACAAAAGTCAGCATGAACGAGTCAGAACATAAAATGTAGCTTCTAACATATTATATGTATCAGAGCTATAACATTATATGTATCAGAGCCATATAGGCTGAAATAATGTATCAGAGCAAATAGAATTTTGTCAGATCAAAATAGACAAAATATGGATCAAATTCTATTATCAGTGCTTCTGATTTCTGAAGCTTGACAGCACTCGACTTGCTTCAGTTTCCATGGTTTTGCTTCTTGTGTTTGCTTTGAAGATTCTCTTCACTTCTTTATACCTGCAAAACACTTAAACCATATAGAACTTGCAGTTCTTGTTAGTGAATGCAACTGATTAAATCAAATCATTTATCATTTATCTTTCTCCCCCTTTTTGTCATAACATCAAAAAGCAAAAAAGATTCAGAGACAAACAAAACGAAACACACGGAGGAAGAAGTTGATTTCATTGAAGTTCAAACAGCAGGTACAGAAGTACATGAAGATAGGAAAGATCAGATGCACAAAGACAGATGCAACGAAAAGAAAGAAACAACACAGACTCAAACTAAGATGGCCCTAGTCTTGACAAGATCTTGGTCAGCATCTCTTGAACCATATTGTTGTGTCCTTCTTGCCTCACCATGAAAGCACTATACTGATCATTGAGTGAGCTTTGCTCATCCTGTCTCTTCTGAATTTCTTCTAGAGTCCTTGCAAGACGAGAAGATTCATCAGAAGAAGCTTCACCGCTTTCAACCACAGGAATAGCATGTTGATCTGCCGCTTCCATGGATAGATCATTTGCAGGAATTTCCTCAACAGGAACAGTTTTAGCAACATGATCTTCAGCATCTGCTTCTTGCATAGAAGCATCTCCATATTCTGCAGCAGGAATTTCCGAGTCTCCATTCTCAAGTGCCTGAAGAATGGCAGCTAGATTCCTTGGAGCAGAAGGACCTTCAACTTCTGGTGGGTCAACAACTTCTGGAATGACCAAGCTTGGGTCTTTCTCAGACGGGTTTTCCCTCAGATAGTCAAAGAGAGTCTTGAAGTCTCCGAGCAGAACAGGATGGTCAGGAATAAAGATAACCATATCCCTGCATGGATTTGCTTCCATTTCAGCAGCCAGTCTTAATTGTTCCATCTCATCCAGGAAGGGCTTCTCTTCCAAAAGATATCTTCCTTTGAGACGAGCAAACCAGAAGTCTTCGTAATTCCTCAGAATTCCACGAGGCCGTGGGGCAGCAGCTACACAGGCTTCCTGAAGTTCTAAAAACAGAGCATCTGATTCTCTGCGAAAGATCCTCCAGAAGTTCCGCATAGCAACATCATTCAACCCAGAACTTTCAGCAATTCTGAGAGTATCAAAGGTACTTCTGAGATTCCTCTTTATGTTTTCAAAAACTACACCAATAGGATATACAGGGCGGGATTTTATTTGGGTTTTTGAAAAGGCAGGATTGGAAGTGAAGTACGGATGAGGTTCTCTATCCAACCTATAAGAAGATTCTGCTTCAGTATCAGAATCTAACACTACCACTTCAGCTTCAGGACGAGGCTTGGGAGTGTAGTTGCAATCACGGAGCAGCTGCTCATGTGATGCAGAGGTTGGAAAAGGAGAATCACAAGGATTGTTTTGAGAGGTGGTGGGAGTATGTTCAAGAGTGGCATTGAGAGAAGGTTGAGATGGAAAGAGAGTTTGAAGGGGTGGTATATCCAGAACAGGATTTATGGTAGGTGGAGAGGAAGGAATGGTTAAAGGAGAAGATGGAGGTGTAAGAACATGGACAAAAACAGGTGATTCTGATGTGGCTTTTTCTGGTTCAGGTGTAGGGACAATCTCTATTGGTGCAGCTTCTGAACAAACAACAGGAACAGAATTAGGTTCAGAAATGCATATACCTTTGGAACCTCTCAGAAAGGCTTTGGCCACATCCTCAGTCTTCTTCTGCTTCTTACTCTTCGGCTCTTCAATAATCTTTGTCTTGCCGCTAGCGATTTCTTTTCTTCTGACATATGCCAGAACTTCTGGTTGATTCTCAGCCTCTTGAGAGATATTTTCTTCATCAGATTCTTGAAGAATCATCTTTCTTTTTCCGATTTTCTTCTTCTCAACAACTTCAACAATCTCAGCATTGTTATTAGACTTCTTCTTCTTTTTCTCAGCTTCTTTCTTTTTCTTCTCAAAGTCAGCAGAGACAGCCTTAGCAACCTTTGCAATGACTTCTTCTGGGACCACTTCTTTATTGGTGGTAGCAGCAGGATGATCAAACTTTCTTTTGGTCCTTTCTTCCTTCTTACGATTCACTTTAATAGGAGCACCTTTGTCTTGATCTTTAAGACTCTTATCCTCTTTTTGTGACTTCAGATACTTAGTTCTGACTTCAGGTACCTCACTATTGAAGAAGGTTTCAAAGTCAGCTAGTACTGGTTTTCTTCTGATTCTTGTTCCAGCTAGAGGTTGAGGAACTTTGAGGATAGTGTCAATAATTTTCATCTTCTTCAAAGAAAAAGCATTCAGACAGGCTCCAGAGGTGACAGCAAGGTTTTTGATAATACCTTCAGACTCTAGACTCTCAACAATCTTGGAATGCACCAGAAGGTTTGTAATAATTCTACCAAAAGGAATGATTGTTCCACCATTTTCTTTTCTGAAGGCGTTTCTGGAATCCTTTACTGCTTTCCACATATGGTTGAAGATAATGTAAATCGCATCAACCTTTTTCTGAGTGGCAATGCAATAAAGAATATACCTTTGATCATTACTGATGAAATCTGAGGCATGTGTTGATTTCCTATGGTAGAAACACCCAAGAAGGATCTTTGTCCAGATTCTGTAGACGTCTCTCAATTCCTTGACATATTTTGTTTTCTTGACATTTGGATAAAGAGTGGATAGAACATCTCCCATATCTGCCCTTTGATCCAACTCAAAAACCCCTTCAGGGTTTTTCAGGTCAAACATCATTCTTAGGATGTTTTCAGTAATAACGACAAACTTTCCATGAACGAAAGAAATTATAGATTTTGGAGCAACCACAGCATGTACCCAGAACTCCTTGACAAGATCCGGATAGACTGGACCAACAAACTCAGCGAACAACGAGGTCCATCCTTGAAAGATGATGTCTTCTTTAAGGTGAAATTGGTTTTCTTCAAGGTTGTCAAAGTCAACCATGAGTTCACACAGAACTTCCAATTCATCTTTAGGAATGGAGCATGCAACAACAGGAGTGAGTTGCAAAGTTTCTTCTTGGAGATGATGAGGAACAGATGACTCAGCATTTTGGGATGAGAAGGCAGCCATGGATGCAGAATGAACAAAAACGAACAAGAAAAGCGAACTGGGTTTTCGATTAGGGTTTTTAGAAAACGGCTAAGAACTTTTCAAACGAGAGAATGCAAGGAGAGAGAGAGAGACAAAGGAGCGAAAAAGATGTACGATATGATTTGAAAAGAATATATAGAGACGGATTTGAAAAGGAAAATAATAAGAAATATAAATTGAACAGTTCCAGAATCAAAGGAAATCAATTTTATTAAATGATGAGTGACGTGAGGAGAGAGAACGTGGTAAATGAGATGATTTAAAACAGTTACCTAGGTCGGCGTCTTTTCAACTGCACGCTTTGTACTAACCGTACAGACACGTGTTCACCATCAGATAATAGATGACAACTGTAAATTTCAGAATAGACTTTACGCCTTCAGATTCTGATCACTGCTTCTGATCTGATCAAGTTTCTCTTCTGGAAACATTCCTTCTGAAGTGTGTTGATATAAATCTGACTGATCTTCTGATCCATTACTTCTGATATACACAGCTTCTGGAGGTTCACTTCTTTGTTCTGCAGCTTCTGATAAGACAAAACTGTATCTGCGGAAATTCTTAAGCTCTTTGTTTCATCAGAAACAAGTTTATCATCAAAACAGATGTTTATTGATTCGTCCACAATCAATGTTTCAATGTTGTATATTTTTTCTGAAATCCTACAAACATAGTTTCTTCAACAGATTTAAGAACCAGAACTTGGAAGACAATCTTTCTTCCCTTCAAGTGATGAGACCAACTTGAGTCCAGATGACATGACATGTTGATTTTTATCTTCCTTGTCGCCAAGAGAATCTGCAAAAGAAATAGTCTTTTTCTTTGGTACCCACATTTTCTTGGGTCCTTTCTTGTTAGTTCTCCTTAAGTTCTGATTGAACTTAGGTTTAATATTGTAAGCAGAAGGAGGAACAGCATGATAATTTTTAATGTGAGTTTCATGATATTTCCTAGGTTGTGTCACATGCTTTTTGGTGTGTGTTATGTGAAAACTTTGAGCATGTGAAGTGTGCCTAATATCATGGGAGTGGCCATACTTGAACTGATCATACAATGGCTTGTATGTGAATTTCATTTCATCAACAAGTTCAAGTTTGTATGGGGTTTCACCCTCAAAACCAATGCCTACTCTTTTGTTTCCAGACACAGCATATATCATAGAAGCTAGCTGACTTCTGCCAATACTTCTAGATAAGAACTTCCTGAAACTTAAATCATATTCTTTCAGAATATGGTTTAAACTAGGAATGGATTTTTCTGAATCAGAAGGAGATCCAACAATACTGGATAATTTTAAAAGTTTTTCTTTTAATTCAGAATTCTCCAACTCAAGCTTCTTTGTTTCAAATTCAAACAGCTTTTTCAGCTTTTTGTATTTGAGACTAATCTGAGACTTGAGTTCCAGTAGTTCAGTTAGACCGGAAACTAACTCATCTCTAGTAAGTTCAGAAAATACCTCTTCAGAATCTGATTCTGATGTAGATTCTGATTCGTCATCTTCTGTCGCCATCAGCGCACAGTTGGCCTGCTCGTCTTCAGAGTCTGAATCATCTTCTGACTCATCCCAGGTTGCCATAAGACCTTTCTTCTTATGAAACTTCTTCTTGGGATTTTCCTTCTGAAGATTTGGACATTCATTCTTGAAGTGTCCAGGCTCATTGCATTCATAGCACATGACCTTCTTCTTGTCAAATCTTCTGTCATCAGAAGATTCTCCACGTTCAAATTTCTTTGAACTTCTGAAGCCTCTGAACTTCCTTTGCTTGGTCTTCCAGAGTTGATTTAGCCTTCTGGAGATCAAAGACAGTTCAACTTCTTCTTCAGATTCTGATTCTTCAGGATCTTCTTCTCTAGCCTGAAAAGCGTTAGTGCATTTCTTGATATTAGATTTTAATGCAATAGACTTACCTTTCTTTTGAGGCTCATTTGCATCCAGCTCTATTTCATGACTTCTCAAGGCACTGATGAGCTCTTCCAGAGAAACTTCATTCAGATTCTTTGCAATCTTGAATGCAGTCACCATAGGACCCCATCTTCTGGGTAAGCTTCTGATGATC
Source organism: Vicia villosa (assembly GCF_029867415.1). Lineage (NCBI taxonomy): Eukaryota > Viridiplantae > Streptophyta > Magnoliopsida > Fabales > Fabaceae > Vicia > Vicia villosa. The sequence continues at coordinate 146,229,013 of NC_081181.1, forward strand.
TTCTTTACATGATCAGCCTTGGTGTATCCCTTGTCAAGAACTCTCAATCCAGCAGTAAGAGTTTGAAATCTTGAAAACATCTTTTCAATGTCTTCATCATCCTCCATCTTGAAGGCTTCATACTTCTGGATTAAAGCTAGAGCTTTAGTCTCCTTGACTTGAGCATTTCCTTCATGAGTCATTTTCAAGGACTCATATATGTCATAAGCCGTTTCCCTGTTAGATATCTTCTCATATTCAGCATGAGAGATAGCATTCAGCAAAACAGTTCTGCATTTATGATGATTCCTGAAAAGCTTTTTCTGATCATCATCCATTTCTTGCCTTGTCAGCTTTACGCCTCTGGCATTTACAGGATGTTTGTAACCATCCATCAGAAGATCCCATAGATCACCATCTAGACCCAGAAAGTAACTTTCCAGTTTATCTTTCCAGTATTCAAAGTTTTCACCATCAAATACCGGCGGTCTAGTATAACCATTGTTACCGTTGTATTGCTCAGCAGAGCCAGATGTAGATGCAGGTGTAGGTGTAGACTTTTCACTTTCATCAACCATCTTTTACTGAAGCGTTTTTCTCTTCCTGAATCTTTTCTAAACACGGTTAAGTGCTTGCACCTTAGAACCGGCGCTCTGATGCCAATTGAAGGATAGAAAAACACTTAGAAAGGGGGGGTTTGAATAAGTGTAGCTTTAAAAACTTGTCAGATAAAAATAAATTGCACAGTTATTTTTATCCTGGTTCGTTGTTAACTAAACTACTCCAGTCCACCCCCGCAGAGATGATTTACCTCAACTGAGGATTTAATCCACTAATCGCACGGATTACAATGGTTCTCCACTTAGTCAGCAACTAAGTCTTCCAGAGTCTACTGATCACACACTGATCACTCCAGGAACAACTGCTTAGATACCCTCTAAGACTTTTCTAGAGTCTACTGATCCACACGATCACTCTAGTTACAATCTGCTTAGTTCACTCCTAAGACTTCCTAGAGTATTCTGATCCACACGATCACTCTAGTTCCTTACAACTTAATGTAATCAATCTAAGAGTATTACAAATGCTTCTTAAAAGCGATAATCACAACTGTGATATTTCTCTTAATCGTTTAAGCTTAATCTCACTAAAATATTACAACAGCAATGTAGTGAGCTTTGATGAAGATGAAGATTCTGAGTTTAGATTTGAACAGCGTTTCAGCAAGTTTGATATGAGTTGTTTTGGTGCAGAATTGTTAACCTTGCTTCTCATCAGAACTTCATATTTATAGGCGTTGGAGAAGATGACCGTTGAGTGCATTTAATGCTTTGCGTGTTCCGTACAGCATCGCATTTAATGTTATACGCTTTTGTCAACTACCTCGAGCCTTGTTCACGCTGTGTCTACTGACGTAGCCTTTAGTAGCTTTTAACGTTCCTTTTGTCAGTCAGCGTAGCCTGCCACTTGTACTTCCTTCTGATCTGATGTTTGTGAATACAACGTTTGAATATCATCAGAGTCAAACAGCTTGGTGCATAGCATCTTCTGATCTTCTGACCTTGAAGTGCTTCTGAGCGTGATACCATCAGAACTTCAGTGCTTCTGTTCTCTAGTTCTTCTGATGCTTCCATAGACCCATGTTCTGATTCTGCTTCGACCATCTTCTGATGTCTTGCCAGACCATGTTCTGATGTTGCATGCTGAACCCTTTGAGACAAAGCTTCTGAGCGCTGAATTATGCGTACTCTTTATATATTTCCTGAAAGGGAAATTGCATTGGATTAGAGTACCATATTATCTTAAGCAAAATTCATATTATTGTTATCATCAAAACTAAGATAATTGATCAGAACAAATCTTGTTCTAACAAAAAATACAATGCACCACTTCATGAAATGTCATGTATTTCGAATTCAAATTCAAAAATCAAAATTTAGGCAATAATTAAAACATATTCGCAGTATGCCGGCCGAAGGCCGGGCCGCCCGCCGGAGGCGGCTGAAGCGCCACCGGCGCCGCCTCATTAACGCCGCGAATAGCCCGATCGCTCCGATGCGACGTGCCTAAGTGCTCAAGTGCCGTCTACAAGCCGCCACTAGCGCCTCTACGCCCACACCCTCGGACCCGGTCCCGGAGCCGGTGTCGCCGGTGGCGACACCGGCGAGGGTGTTTTTGGTAGAGACAAGTGGCATAAGGCTTGGGACCACCACATATGACTATGTGGCACTTTATCCTCTTTGGCTCTTTTTGGAATGTACATTGTTCCAAGTGCTTTATAAATGCTTTTAAAGTTTGCTCCACTTTCTATGTGGGACTATTTATGAAGCATTTATTGCCATTCTCACTTTTGTCATTTTGGAACATAACTTGAAGAAATTAATGCTCATAATTTCCAACACTATTCAGAGACCCATTTATGTACCTTAGAATCCACTTTAATGCTTGCAAGTGAGCCTTTCCAGGATTCGCCATGTACCTGCTTATAAGACTTACTGCATATCTTATGTCGGGTCTAGTGTAGACCATAACATACATCAAAGAATCTACTATATTACCATTGTATACCCTTGAGGCTGAAGTTGTAATTTGTTCGAAAAATGTTGCATCCACAAAATCTTTATCGAAGACAGATATTTGGCACATGAGATTGGGCCATGTCAGTGATATGGGTCTGATCGAATTAGGAAAAAACTGCTTGGTGGAGACAAAGTCGAAAAGCTGAAGTTTTGTGAACCCTGTGTACTAGGAAAATCTTACAGAGTGAAGTTCAATAAAGGCAAACAAAGAACACATGGATCCCTTGATTACATCCATGTTGATCTTTGGGGGGCGTGCAAGATGTCCATCATATTGAGGAGCATGGTATTTTCTATCCATAGTTGATGATTATTCCAAAAAGTTATGGATATTCATCCAGAAGACTAAGGATGAAACTTTTGAGAATTTCAAAAGTTGGAAGACTCTGGTCGAAAATCAGACTGACAGAAAGGTCAAGAGGTTGAGAACCGACAATGACCTTGAATTTTGCAATGAGGTATTCGACAATTTTTGTGCAGCCTCTAGTATTCCAAGGCACAACACTACAGCAAGTACTCCACAACAAAATGGTTTGGATGAAAGGTTTAATCGAACTATTTTGGAGAGATTTAGATACATGTTGGCTAGTGCTAGGTTAAAGAAGGTATTTTGGGCAGAGGCTGTTTCGACAATAACATATATGATAAACAGATATCCTTCAGAAAGGTATTTTTCTAGGTTAAAGAAGGTATTTTGTGTTAGTTATGAATACACCTAAAGAAGTTTGGTCGGGACATCCACCAGATCTCGACAAACTGAGAATATTTAGTTGCGTAGCTTATGCTCACTCTAAGCCAGACAAGGTCGAACCTAGAGCTCTGAGATGCATGTTCATGGGGCACCCTGAAGGAATCAAAGCTTATAGACTATGGTGCCTAGAGCCAGGTTACATGAGGTGTATTACCAGTCGAGATATAGTTTTCAATGAAGCTGAAATAGCTTTCAAGAAAATTGATGATGTTGGTCGAAGTGCATAAATATCTAACGAAGAGCTGGAATAGGGAGAGATTCTTGTTGAGGTGGAGAATGTTGATGTTGAATTGTGTATCCCAGATGAGGTCGAAGAAGAAGCACAAGATGCTGAAGAAGTTGAGGAAACTATCGATGACGACCTGTTAGCGAGAAACGGGTCAAGAAGAGTCACCAAACCACCTCAAAGACCTGGATATGTAGATCTTATAGCTTATGCCTTAATCTCTGCAAGTGAGGTTCTAGACGAAGAACCTAAAGACTATAAGGAAGTTACGAGGAGTCGAAATCAGACTGAATGGATGAAGGCCATGGATGATGAGATGAAATCTCTTCATGATAAAAATACTTAGGAACTGATCAAGAAACCTGTTGGAGCAAGGATAGTCACCTGCAAATGGATTTTCAAAGTTAAGGAAGGAATTGAAGGGGTGGCGTTAAAAAGATACAAGGCAAGGTTAGTCACAAGGGGCTTCACTCAGAAAGAAAGTGTCGACTTCAATAATGTCTTTTCTCCTGTTAGGAAGCACAAATCCATTTGAATGTTGCTTGCCATGGTGGCACAGTTCGATCTTGAACAGGAACAGATGGATGTGAAGAATGCGTTCTTGTATGGTGATCTAGACGAAACAATCCTGATGAGACAACCTGAAGGGTATGTTGAAAAGGGAAAGGAAGATTATGTGTGAAAGTTAAAAATATCGTGATATGGACTGAAACAATCTCCTCAATAGTGGAATAGGAGATTCAATAAGTTCATGGCACACATAAGTTTCGTTAGAAACCAGTTCGACCACTATGTTTACTTCCGATTTTAACCTAGTAATTCAATTGTTATTTTGTTGCTTTTATGTGGATGATATTCTCATAGCAAGCAATAATGTGAAGATGTAATGGGGGTGAAGGCTGAACTCAATAAGGAATTCGATATGAAGGATCTGGGAGTTGCATTTAATGCTTTTCTGAATATTTTGGATGTATTTTCGGAATCATTTTCTTTGCATCCAATGCTTTTCTAGATATCTTCAATATACTTCTGAGTTTGATTAATAGCTCGATCCAATTCTTTTTTGGATGCCTTCGAGTTTTTTTTCCTTTTCATCCAACGCTTTTTTGGATGTCTTCAATATAGTTCTAAGTTTGGATAACACTCCTTTCATTTAATGCTTTTCTGAATGTCCCCGAGTTTATTTTCCCTTCCATCTAATGCTTTTCTGGATGTTTACTCAAAATATTTGAATTGGTTTTCTTTCATCCAGTACTTTTCTAGACGTCTCTAACGTATTTTTGGGGTTTAGGTCTCCTTTTGCATTCAATGATTTTCTGAATGTCTCTGATATCTTATTAGAATGGGTTTCCTTGCCATCCAATGCTTGTCTGGATGTCTCCGATGTTTCCCCGGAGTTTGGATTCCTTTTCCATCCAATGATTTTCTGATGAAATTTTCAGAGCCGTTACATTTAATGCTTTCCTGAATGTCTCTAAAGTATCTTCAAATTTGGTCTCATTCCACATCTAATGCTTTTTTAGATGTTTTTGATGTATTTTCTAGAGTTGTAACATGCAATTATTTTTTGAATGTCTCTAATGTATCTTTAGATTGTTTCCTTTTTCCCAGTGAAGTCACTAATGCTTTTCAGGAGGCTCCCGATGTATTCCCTAGTAAAATTGTCATTCAACGTTGTTTTGAATGTCTTTGATGTATCTTCAGATTGAGTCTCATTTCACACACAATGTTTTTCTGGATGTCTACTTAAAATCTCTGAATTGGTTTCCTTTCATCAAATGCTTTTCTGGATGTCTTTGACATTTTTTCGGGGTTTAGGTCTCCTTTTGCATTCAAATCTTTTCTAAATGTCTCTAATATCTTTTCATAACGAGTTTCCTTTCCATCCAATGCTTTTCTAGATGTCTCTGATGTTTCCCCTAGAGTTTATACTCCTTTTCCATCCAATTCTTTTATAGATGTTTGTGATGTATTTTCCAGAGTTGTTGCGTTCAATGCTTTCCTGAATGTCTCTGATGTATCTTCATAATATTTTCTTGTTCATCCAATGCTTTCTGGATGTACGTATGATGTATTTTCCCGAGGTTGTCACATTCATTGCTTTCTTGGATATCTCTGATGTATCTTCAAATTGATTCCTTTTCCATCCAATACTTTTCTAGATATTTCTGATGTATTTCCCAGAGTTAATCCATTTAATGCTTTCCTGAATGTCTCTGATGTATCTTCAGATTGAATTCTTGTTCATCCAATGCTCTTCTGGATGTTTCTGATGCATTTTCCCAAGTTTTTCGTATTCAATTCTTTTCTGAATGTCTCTGATGTATCTTCAGATGGCTCATTTCCCTAGTGAAGTCGCTAATGCTTTTCTGGATGTTCCTGATTTATATTTAGATTTGGTATCATTCTACATCTAATGCTTTCTAGGGTTTGTCCCTTTTAATCAAAGTATTGCTGGATATTCATTGGTATTCTAACTAATTTCCAAGATATCTTGTCTTTCCCCAACAAGTCTTTTTACCTTACCTTATCCAGTCACCGATGAAATTTCTGTTGCGAGTCATTTTCATAATCTCCACATAATCTGTTTTTCATATCATATCCCTAGGAAAATAAATTCTCAATAAGTGCATATAGTTCACTATATTCATTGCATTACTTTGCATTTCATTCCATTTCTATCCAAGGGATAAAATTTGGGTCTTTTTGTATTTCATTACCTTTCCGTACAATAATATGAGGAATGATGTCACTTATACTATCTAGTTAAGGATAATTAAAGAGGGACAACTGTCATACCCAATTTTGCCTCAGGGTCATTCATTCATTGCATTTGTGCCATTAGTCGGTCATTCATGCATTAGATTGACCCAAAAGTCAACTTAGGTCAACATTTACATCGTTGAAAAGTAAAAAAAATAAACTAAGTCGCATTTCATGCATTTTTATTTACCGTCACCGCTTTATGCATAGTGCGAAATTGATCAAATTTCAATCAAAATGAATTTTTCGCTTCTACAGGCAGACCGATAAAAGCGATTTGACACTGTGCGTAAAATTAGTTGGTGAAATATTTTGAGTTTTGACCTGTACCAAACTGTTTTACAGAACTATGATGTGCATAGTTTATTTTGGTATGTTCATTTTATTCTTTCGACTCCGTTTGCATTCGTTTCTTGTATAGTCAGAGTTTGTTTAATCAAGTATTTTTAATTGTGATTTTGATATTTCTAATCTATTTAGTTAAACGTTGTTGCATGTAGATCATTTTAGTGCGTTTGTTTTCATTTTCCGGTTAAGCACACATTCAATTTTATTTGTTTTCAGTTCATTTTGATTTCCTTTTTATTTAAAAAAAATTAAGACAAAAATATTTTAGTAATGAGTTTATTTCTTCTTTTCATTTTTTCATTTAATTGTTTTAAAGTAGAATAATGAGGGTGTTTTGGTCTTTGAATGGTTTTAAAAACCCTAGCTTTTATGATATAGTGTGTGTGAAAGTGAGAAATTGAAAGACAATTTCTTTATCCACCCCCAACCTTCTTAGAAACCCGCGCGAAATTCCAAAAATGCCCCTTTATTTTTGAAGTGCATCTCCGAATTCACCTTTTTTCTGAAAAAAAGGTGATTTCGGATGTGCATTTCCGAAAATACCTTATTTTTTAGAAAAAAATGTGTCTTCGGAAATGCATCTCCGAAGACACATTTTTTCTCAAAAAAAGGTGTTTTCAGAGATGCATTTTTGATTTTTTTTTAAAGAATTGTCTGAATTAAAATCTTCCATACTCTGTAATTTTGACCACGCTCAATTTCTTCAAATTTGATTCTACTTCTTCTTCACTCAAATATTCTACCCTCTTTTTACCACACTTCATACAAAGACAAAAAATCTTCATCTCAGTTCTCCAATAAAAACAAAAATCAAATATAAGCAAACCCCTAAATTAAAAACCAGGTTCCCAATCAATTCTCAAGATTCAATACAATACACAACCAAACAACAAAATTAGAAGAACCGAACAGACAACACTACCGCAATAGAATCAACGTCTATGTTGTTAAAAATATAATCATATCCATGGCGCAACAGTATTCATCTTCGGAAATGGGGTTTCGAAAATGAATCTTCGAGAAAATAGGAAAAAAAGGTGACTTCGGAGATGCATCTCCGAAGTCAGGGGTATTATGGGGTTTCCAGCAGGGGTTCTCACCCCAGGGGTGATAAAGAAATTGTCAATTGAAAAGGGAGATCCGTAAACCCAATAGTGCAACCCTTCACTTTCTAAATATCTCTTGATAACCAACCAAATCCCTTTATTTCACTTCACAAGAAACAATAGAAAGAAAGGGAGAAAAAAACGTAAAAAAATAGAGGCCTTGTCTTCACGTAGCTACCACAAAACCGTTGTATCTTCTTCCTTGTTTTTGCATTGATCCAGTCATATACCTATATCACCTCATACACCGTGAAAAACTACTACAAAACTCCATTCTCATCTACAACTAATAACCTCTGAAACACATACAAACCAACCACCGTGCATACTCCATACCAACAACCATTCAATTCCTCCATACTCTCACTCTTGCGATCCAGCCAATAGTTGTCATGCCTTTGGATTTAACCCATGCGTATACCCGCTCAGAAGAAATATTCAGAGAAAAAATCAAATATCTGAAGCTTCTTCTTGACGGATTGACTACAAAACACACATCAAACAATTCCATACTCCTCCTTTCCACTTTTTTCCAACCACATAAGCCACCTTCCACCCAACCGAACGTCATCTCAGATCCGCCATCAAAACTGAACCCACTACGACATAACTTGATAGCTTCAACAAAGTGTTGGTGAGCTAGATTGGTCTCGGTTTAGATTGGCATTTTGTTTTTATTTTTGTGTGTGTTGATATTGTGTTAATTATGTCAGTTTCTGATTGTATCGTGTATATTTATCAGTTGCGTTAGTTTATGACTCTATGCTAGACTGTTGAATCATCGTAGTAATATACATATGCGTGTGTTGTGTTGTTGGATTTTTCATTACGTTGCGAATTTGGCTTCTTAATATCATTTTTTGCTCGAATTCTTAAAGAGTGATTCCTACATGAATACACTTTAAGTTAGTTTAGAGCTAAATTTAACACTCTAGGTTTCAGTTTATTTTTCAAGTTACTTTTTAGCATTGTAAATATTGTGTATATATTAAGTTGCTGGATTTATATCGCGTTATGCGTACATTACCATAGTTTATGGATATTTCAATTCGAGTGCAATGATCGCCTTTTGTGCGTAGCAACATGCTGAATTTCATTGTATTTATGTATGATATTTCGTTTCATTGTCGTTGTGTACCATTCGATTATGTTAAAAGCCTCACGTCACATTTCTTCACATTAAGGTTGCTTGGTTTGGTCTCTACAATATGGTATTGTTATCTTGTTTTTGAAACGTTACGATTCAGTTTAATTTGTTTCATTTTCAAGTTTACGTTTCATGCGAGGCTTTAGTTTCCACGATCGCGCCTTGCGCTAGCAACTTATGGTTCAATTCATGAGTGACACGAATTTTCAATTTCGTCACACATTTTAGATCTAAATCTTATAGACGGTTTTGAAATCACGACTTTGTGATATGTGAGTTTCATTCGTGTCCTTGCATCATGTGGATTTGATTTGTGTCCTTAGACGATAATTCGTGTATGACACTCTTTCTTTGCATTTTCATTGATACATGTGTTGCGATTCTATTTTATTTCATCATACCATGTAACAAAATGTATCCCTCTCCCTTACTTGTACTTTATTTCGTTTTTGATTCTCGTTTTAGGTTAGTTTAGTTTAGCTTGAATAGTCGAATAATACAATAACTAAAATCAACCATTTTTCCACAGTAAAAACGCTCGATCAACATCGGGCTATTTTCAACAAAAAAAACTTAAGTCTTTCTAGTTTGAATACCTTGATCAACATCTAGGGTGTTTTCTAAAACCAATAAGTCGACTGCTTTCGCATTCATCCACTTCACGAATAAATAGTTTTTTCATCATCATTTAAAACCTTTATCAAACTTGAGTCAATTTCTCAATTCAATTCAATAAACTCTTGGTCAACATCAAGCTTTTTCAAATCTTTTCATAATCAAATGTTCAAAACACATTGATCAAATGAACTTAGGTTCACCTTACAAATTTCCTAAAAAAGCTTTTGGAATGAAAAGGAACTGGTTGGACGTACTTGTCTCTCTAATTCTTGAGTACTTGGATTGCTAGCCGTACTTAGTTTGTGGTCCGATGCTTGTCTCCCACATGAAAATAATCTCTACTCACTTAAAACTTTTTCCTCTTGACTTTCAAATTCAAAACGTTTTCATAAAATGAAAGACGCTCCGTCCATTCCGCGACGATGCAAACAACGTCTCCACATGTGAATATCAAACGTTTTTAACTCGAATGCGATGATGGAAAGAATATATGCTGATCTAGATTTAGTCATTCATTCTTGAAGTGATGAAAATGTTTTCCGTTTGAATGCGACTTGAGAGTCTTTCGCTTAAACGAACCAAACCACAAACATTTGCTACCCAAAATTACGTAGCCTGGAATTCTCCATCGCACCTGTGGAGATATGTAAGAGCGAGACCCAAAGTCTAGTCAGGCACAATAATAAAAATCTTAAAACATTTTCTTTATTTCTCTTTTCTCACATAATAATTAGAAGACCGCAAGTAACATAAGCTAACATTCCTTTGCAAAACTAACTAAATGGGTCTCGTTGAGTACAACGAATATGCGGGGTGTTAATACCTTCCCATTGCATAATCGACTCCAGAACCCGTTCTTGGTTGCGACGACCATTTTATTTTCTTTAGTAGGTTTTATTGATATTTTCCTTTTTTTTGGAATAAATAAAGTTCGATGACGACTCTGTTGTATTTCGAGCGTGCGATGCGCTCGAGTATTTTTTCGTCACGACAAACTCATTATATAGTATTCTCATAATAGGTCAATTTAATATACTACTAATATTCATACATATATAAAGATTTAATATTTCATATCTATGAGTCGTGAAATATGTTCATCTAACAAAAGATAAATGAGACTAACAGATGCTTGAATGAGAGAAAACGCAAATATAACACTCAATTAAGAGATCAAAGAACAAAGACGGACACATATATGATATTGTGTGGGCATTGGCCCCCACTTATTATATACATAGATGCCTACTATTAATAATATAAATTAATAAAATCTCCTGTGTTTACTCAAAACAATATGCAAAACCCCACTAAATTAAAAGCTAACTGTATACAAGACCCCACTAAATTAAAATCTCCTATGTCTACATTTCTAAAAGTGACGGTTCCTCTTTCAAGGCTGGGAATTACCTTATTTAATTTTTCAAATGCAAAGTTCTTTGAAATCAATTAAATATTAAATCTCTTAATAACAAATTTAGTATAATTAAAAAAAGATAAATTAAAAAAAAAAAAGAGAGTTTCACATACTTATCTACTTTTAATATAATAAAGTAGATGACATAGTAAATTATTTCATTAACCATCTAATCATCAATTTAAGAATGAAAATTGGGGACTTAAAGGTAATTCCATCAAGCTTAATTATTCCTAATTTTTAAATAGGGTTGCATATCTACACTATTATTACTGCAGTATTTAATTCGGCCAATGGAAATAACGAATTTCTAGAGTCATTATTTTAGCCACCAAAACACTCTTTTTGAAAGAATCAATATGCAGCATGCGTCTTCATGAACCACCTTGGAACTTCAAAAAAAGATTTAGCTTCTTCACCATCTTAGCATTCTTCAAAACCCTTCAAATTCTACTATCATTAATCTATAAATTATGGCAAATGATTTCGACCCAGGTCCAAAGTTTTCTTCAACCATTCCTTCATTACGGTAATGCTGTTGTTCGTCGTGTTGTCCCTCCATCGAATTTTTTTCATGTTTTTCTTACTATGTGCAACTGCATACAATCGATCTTCTGCATCTTAAATTTTTGCAGCATGCTTGCACAATCGTAGCAAACTCAAAACTGGATCTGAAGCAAACTCAGCAAACAATTGTAGCAAAACCAGATCTGAAGCAAACTCGGAAAACAATCATTGCAAAACCAGATCTGAAGCAAACTCAACAAATAATCGTTTGGGATTCTCAGTTAGAAAGTTTAGATTTTTTCACATTTTCTTTAGTCAATAGATTCATTCACCATTTTGAAATTAGATTTTGATTATTCTAATGATGACTTTTGCTAATCACTACCTATTTTCAATCCGCGGTTTCTGAAAACATTTTAAGTCAGTAGCCATATTTGATTTGCGCATGTTGATCTTTTTGAATTTATTTTACCCTTATATTTATCGATTTAGATATTTTCATCATCAAAAAGGTTGAATTTTGATACATTTTCTTATGTCAATAGATTCATTCACCATTATGAAATTAGTTATTGATTCTTCTAATGATAACTTTCACTCATCACTACCGATTTTCAATCCATGATTTCTGAAAACGTTAAACACCGGTAATAGTATGATTTTCACATGATAATATTTCTGAATTTATTTTACCCTTCTATTAGGATTTTCACACGTTAATATTTTTGAAATTATTTTACCCTTCTATTTATTGTTTTATTTTACCCTTCTATTTATTGTTTCAGCTATTTCCATCACCAGTTTCCCTTAAATCCTAACTTTTTTAACATTTGATTTGTGAAATAAAGTTTAAATCAATAGCTAAATTATACTGTTATTTTTTCAATAAACACCACCTATTACAAAATTTCTGCAAGTATGAATATCAATAGTTAAGAATTTTAAAACGGGTTGTTATTAAATTTCTGCAATATTTTTTAACATTTTGTTATATGATTTTTTTATTGTAAAGTTGTATACTCAATTGAAGGAAAATGTCTCGCAAATTCGACTATATTAAGAATATCAATGAATCGATGGCGACATAACGTCTTGCTGCTCATATTCTTGATGTATGGATTGTCATTAATAGTAAAGGTGTTTAAAATGGGTGCAAATGTATCATACAGTTCATCATATTTTTTTTTTATCATTCATGACTTTTACAAATGTTTACTTATAAGTGTAATTGTGTATGACCATTGATATCCAAAATGCATGAATGTTTGTAAATCTCAGCTGTAAATGAGCACCTTTTGTTGGATTTATCAGAAAAATAGTTTTGTTTTCATTTTTATTGTACTAAAAAATATTAATATTTTTATTTTTAGAAGGTTTTAGTATTATTTTGTACCTTTTATGTTTATTTAATGTTTTATCATTAATTACGCAGATTTAATCTTTCCGAGGTGCAACATATGATGGAAATCCTAAAAATATATGAAGAAGCGTCAGGCCAGGAGGTTAATTTGAACAAATCAGAGGTGTTCTTTAGTAGAAACTTAAGTAACCCAGCTAAGGAGTATTTGGCCCGTATTATGGGTGTTCGTCATGTGCTTGGTACTGGTACTTACTTAGGCCTTCCATCAATGATTGGTAGAAGTAAGAAGGCTACTTTAGAGTTTATTAAAGACAGAATTTGGAAGAGAATTAACTCGTGGAAAGGGAGATCCTTATCTAAAGCAGGAAAAGAAGTCATGATAAAATCTGTTTTGCAATCTATTCCCTCTTATATCATGAGTGTTTTCATTATCCCTGACGGCGTGATTAATGATATTGAGAGAATGTTGAATTCTTTCTGGTGGGGGGAGGTAGTAATAACAAAGGCGTTAGGTGGATGGCGTGGGATAGATTAGCTTGCCCTAAGAAGGATGTTGGATTGGGTTTTCGTGATCTTCGAGCTTTTAATATGTCTATGGAAGCAAAACAGGGATGGAAATTGTTAACTTGTCCTCAGGCTCTTGTTTCGAGAATCTATAAAGCCAGGTATTTTCCAAAAACTTCCTTTTTTGAAGCGCCTATTGGTAACAATCCTAGTTTTGTTTGGAGAAGTATCTGGCAAGCTAGAACCGTGTTAACTCTTGGTTGCAGGTGGGGGATTGGAGATGGAAGTATGATACCGGTGATGGGTGAACCGTGGCTTCGAGGAAAAGTAGAGGGTTGTTTAAAGGGGCCTCAAAAGCAAGGTGTGTATGCACTTAAACTTAACCAATTGATGGTTCCTCACTTGAAACAATGGGATGTTCCTTTGATTCGTAGTTTGTTTGATCACACAGATTCTGAGGATATCATTCAAGTGACGTTGTTGGATAGAGTGGGAGAGGATCGTTGGATTTGGAAGGAAGAACAAAATGGCGTTTATAGTGTTCGATCGGGTTACAGATTATTGAGGAACAATCAAGAGAAGCTTGTGAATAAAAAGGTGATTGGGAATTGGGGGAATCTTTGGAGTATCAAAGCTCAGCCTAGAATCAAACATCTTTTATGGATAATATACAGGGATTGTTTGCCGACCCGTTCTAGGCTCCACCACCACCATGTTCAATATCCGCTAGAATGTCAATTGTGCGATAACGAGATGGAAGATGACTGGCATATCTTCTTTGGCTGTGGGGTTACTAATAGTTGTTGGAATATAGCAGGTTTGAATGATATTGTCCTACCCCGTCTCACCTTGTTCCATGATGTTAAATCTATTATTCTTGATATTTGTTCTAATGAGGATAGTCGAACGGCAGGTCGCTTTGCTACTATGCTTGATGTAATTTGGAATAATAGAAATAATGCTATTTGGAACAATGAAACTGACGTGGCATCGACGCTTGGTACACAGGCATTTCATAGGTGGAAAGATTGGTACTTAGCACAGGATTGGAAGGAAAGTGGAAATTCTGATCATCCTCCATCAGTTTGGGAACCGCCAGGCACCGGATGGTTAAAGTGTAACGTAGACGCGGGCTTCAGTAATAACCGTGGTACTACTAACAGAGGCTGGTGTGTGAGAGATAACCGTGGTAATTTTATCTTAGGGGGCACAGCTTGGGATTTGGATCTTCTTTCCGTTGCCGAAGCAAAGGCTTTGGCCTTGAAGGAGGCAATTCAAGGAGCTATAGCAAATCATTTGGATAAAGTTATTTTTGAAAGTGATGCACTAAAGATGGTTCAAGCGATTCATTCTCACCATTGTGGAAATTCTGAATTTAGTGTGCTTATCTTATCTATCCAAAGCTTGTTACAAATTTATTCCAACTTTGAGGTTAAGTTTGTTAAGCGCCAAGCGAATATGGTTGCCCACTCGTTAGCGAAGGCGGCCATTTCTTGGTCTAGGCGCAGTTATTTTAATGTACCTCCTTCTTGTACTGAGCATATTTTGATTAATGAAATGTGTTAAGTTTGTTTTGTTAAAAAAAATCCTAATCATTTCATTCCATATAAGTTTTCAGAGCTAAAAAAAAGTCTTTTTCGAGGTGTATAAATAAGTCACTTTAATTGCGTTTCCATTAACTTTATTTTATTGAAAATTAGTCATTTTAATTATGTTTTCATCACAAATATATTACAAATTTTTACATTATACATTAACACGATTTATCATTAAGTATCTAGGCATTGGCGTGAAATTTATGATCAAATTAATATATTATTTATTTTCTACAAATATAATTGATATGCATTATTGTAATAAATATATTTGTTGTAATAAATTCATTATATTGTAATAAATATAACAAATATATGGGTAATGGTAAATATATTTATTATAATAAATATATTTATTGTAATAAATTCATTATATTGTAATAATTTTATGGGTAATGGTAAATGAGGCCTAAATAAAGAAAATTTATCTTAAAAAAATGATAAAATAATTTATTTATGAAATAACTATCTTATTTGTAAAAAAAATATTCTAAAATATATATGAAAAGAGAGAGTCCATTTTTTAAAAACTTACTCTTTATTATAAAATAACTATTAAGAGAAATAATTATTTAATATAATATTAAATAATTTTTTTAATTATAATATTCATTTCAATTACATAAATTTTATTTTTTTTCCGAATTCAATTACAAATAAAAATATACTATGTCAACTAATAAATTACATGCAACGTGGATGTGGGGTTCAATACTATTCTTGGTACGACTAATGGAGGTTGGTGTGTTAGAGATAGTGGAGGAAGATTCATGGTGGCGGGTACTTTGTGGAATAGGGGAAATGTCTCTATTGTTGAAGCTGAAGCAATTGCTTTGAAGGAAGCCATCCAAGGTGCCATCAACTTACACTTGCAACGCATCATCTTGGAAAGTGATTCTCAAATTGTGGTTCAAGCTACTAAGGATCCTTCATTGGGTAATTTTGAATTTAGTTTGATTATTAATAGTATCCGTAATTTATTTAGTTCCCGTAACGACTTTGAGGTCAAGTTTGTTAAGCGTCAAGCTAATTGTGTTGCCCATAGTCTTGCTAAGGCGGCCAATTCTTGGTCTCGGCGCGCAGTTCTTTATTAGATTCCTCAGTGTATTGAACAATTTTTAATTAATGATATGAATTAAGTTTGTCTTTGTAAAAAAAAAATAGTATATTTATTTTCAAAGTAATCATTAAGAGGTAGTACTATGATTACCTATTATACGTTTTACTAAAAACCCTATTTTAATAATTTTATTTATTGCAGACCATTCATTAATAGATTGATAAAACCAAATTCATTATGACCTGTCTCCACAACTTCTTGGGAAACTTACACACCTCTTTTACTGTAATACCTTCAAATTCCAAAATGCTTCAACGATTTTTAATCTAACTGCATCGTGTTATGTTGCAAAAAAATTTTATATCCGACCCTTGGAGATAATTTTCCTATTTACAATACTTCACATCTCTTTCATCGTCGTTCTATATATGCAATCATATTAATCACCTTCCCTTCAATTGTTATTCAAAAATTGCTATACTCTTGCTTATCAAGCATCCATTCAGATATCAACCGATTATTATATGCAAGACAACCACAGTTAATAATTGTTTCATTTGGCCTACATTTATTCACTACAGTTTATTAGCTTTTTTATTATACTGTAGTTTCGGATGTTTATGATTGTTTTCTTTTGGGGCTTTATAGGTTCTAAATTGATTTATTTGATTTTGGTTTTTAGATTTGTTCTTATTTGGTTTTTTGTTGATGCAGGAAGAGTTTTTGTTAACGCAGGAATATTAGTGTTTTTTTAACACTGCAAAGCATGTCTCTGTTATTAGGTTTTTTGAACACGGTATTTTTCTAAATTCTAAATTGGTTTTTTAAAGTAGATTTAATTTTTAAGAATATAATTTTAAATCTTCTGATATTATCATAAGGTGTTGTCATCATATGGTTCTATTATACCTTTAATCCACTTCCATTTCCATTACCATTTGCATATGATTTATAACTCCAATCTATTTCCATATTCTTAATCTTTACAAAAAAAATTAAAATTAAAAAATAAATAAAAAATCAAAGGTAAGGCTGTGTCTATAATTTCAAAACACCCGAGAAATTCTATCAATTTGATAAGAAAAGTCTTATCTTCCAATATTAATCATTTAATTTTATTATTTTATCATAATCATTGTTGTTGTTTAATTATTTTTATTTGAAGTTATATCAAATGAAATAAATGTTTTTAATATTATTTATTTATTAACAAAATAACTAATTTTTTTAATAAAATATAAATTGTCTTTTTTAATTAGAATATATTTATCTCTACCTTACATACAGTACCTTGAGATAATTTATTTATTGGTTACCCAATGATCAATTGGAGACCTAGAAAATTATAGAATGAATAAAGTTTTATCGTCCAATATAATCATTTAATTTTTTTTGGAGTAAATAGACTATTATTATTAACATCCAAAAACAGTTTAGTACACACCGATCCGGAGATCCAGGCTACAAGATGAACAAATTAATAACAAGCAATCAACATCCTCTACCTAAGGCTCACAGCATTCCCAGAAACATGAGGCTTTAGTTTTCTATGTGGAAGGCATCGTTGCACCACTCTTTCCTGTATGACTCTAGTAATGTCACTTCTTGGCAGGCTGTTATTAAAGGCAGCCTCATTTCTACTCAGCCAGATTTGGTAAACCGTCTCCGCCAAAGTTACTTTGAGTATCTCCCTCCGCCAGCCTTTCTTTCCCATTTCTTGAATCAACCAAGTCTGCTCTTGTGGCCATTGTCGAATGTTTCTCGCATATCCATTCCATTCCAACATCTCTTTCCATATCCTATATGTCCATCTGCAGGCAAAAAACAGATGGTCCAAGGTTTCGGTTTGGTCGCAAAAACAGCAAGTTACATCATTAATAAATCCGAATCTTTCTAGTCTTTCCTTCGTGGGTAGTCTCCCTTTCAGGATTAACCAAAGAATGAATTTTGATCTCGGTCTAGCACGGTTTTGGAAGAATATCTTCTTCCAAGGTACATCCACTCTCTCACCCCTTAACTCTTTGTAGACGTTGGCGGCCTTGAAGACACCACACTGACATGCCATGTCCCAAGCTTCACAATTCTGAGTCATCTCTCGGCATTTTAAAATTCTGTTTAACATCCATGATCGAGTTTTGGTTACTTGCCATTGTAAAATTGGCGTTCCTTTCATAAAATACGAATCCAGCCATCTAATCCACAGTTTATCCCTCTTCTTATGGATATTCCATAGGAGCTTTATCATCATGGTCGTATTCCATAACTGTAAGTCTCTAATATGTAATCCTCCAGCATTCTTTGGCTCACACAGATTCTCCCAAGCCACATAAGCTTTCCTACCTTCTGCCTTTACCAACCAGAGAAATTTTTTACATATTGTCATACCCCAAATTTGTCCTACCCCTAACTTCTAACTGGCTTAGGCTTTGCATTCATATACATACATCACTTAGGTCATAATCCATACACATGCATTCATATCATAGGTGTTATTCAAGGGCTAGCAAGAAAAAGCTCCGTTGCAAAGAATTTCTGATCAGGGAATAAGGAGACTGAGGCATAATCATGTGGTTCTATGTTCAAGGAAGTACTCCTAGATTGGGGTCTCTCTCTATCTCAAGTCGAGGCGTTGGTTGAAGGGTACTGGCTTGCAAATCATCCGGTTCTTTAAATCAGGGTCTCTTTGACGAAAGTCAACCAGTTGACTTTCTGGTCGACATTTAATCAGAAATGGTTTCTATGTGTGAAAAGCTTCTTAGGCTGGCCTTGTGGAGGGGTTTGTTTGACTGGATTTGACTGGAAGAGATTTAATCGGGAATTTCATCAATAGTCGGAAAAATCAGAACGGTTGACTTTTGGGGTCAAAATTAGAAGAATTATTCAAATATTGACTGTTGGTGGAAAATTAATCAAGGAAAGTCGAAGGATGGATAAAATCGGGAGTTCGGCAAAAGGTTGGGGAAAAATAGAAAAAATAACAAAAAGACAAAATTCCAACACTTAGAAAATTTTTTTGATGCTTTGAAGCTTGATGATCAGTCAACTTCACAGCATAATTACACGTGGCAAATGACATTTTTTGGAGGAATTCCCAACATCAAAGTTGTTCCTCTCATGGAGGAGAACAACTTTGTAGTTGGATATTTTTTCGTTTGAAGCTTGGTTAGAGAAGTATTGAAGCATGAAGTTGCTGAAAATTCATTTGATCTAGGCACAATTCAGGTCATAAGCCAAGTCATGCCCAAGCATTTTACCAAACACTTGGTATGCCAAATGTCAAGCTAGTTATTGAGCTATACAAAAAGGCTATGAGTTTAGACCTGGTACTCTTCCATTCTTTGCCATATCCTCTACACAATGAAACAAGAATCAGGCCATTTGGACAAAGAATGAATCATTTGCAAAGCTCCAAAGTCACACGTTCACACTGGTCCAAGTTAGGCATCTGGCTGGGCTTGAATCCTAGTCACGCGTGAACCTTTCATCAAACACGTGGCGCGCTGAATTCGAAGCCAGTTTTAGGACTCTACAAATATCCATTTGGATCCATCTTGATATCAAATTGTTCCTTGCCATATGCTCTTCCCAACAAGTCATGGATGGAAATCATTGAATGTGTGTGGATCAAGATATGAAAGCCTAAAGTCATGACCTGACCAAGTCGTATCCTTGCAGTGAATCTAGGCCAAAGCTTGAGTCTGCGTGCGAGATAGGATCAGCCATGCCAAGTGATGTTTGGGTGCATTTTTTGAGCAAGTTCCAGACCTCATCTTTACAACTCTCAAACATCAAAACTCATCAATCATATGCCCTCTTCATGTTGCTTTCGAGTTTGAAATGAATGGGGTCTTATGGAGGAAGATATGAGCATACAAAGTGAGGCATACGCATAGTTTTATGGCTGCAACATACAAAGACTTTCCACACCATCATGTTACTACAAGGCCCATGCACAATACTATACTGCATTCACCCTCACCTTAATACCATACACACTCACGCATGCACTATATAAAGCCGTACCCTTCACAAACCCAGGGGAACTCACTTTCCTCAACCTTCACACTCACTCTCGTTCTCTTCACTCTCTCCTTCTCTCTCTCATCTCTCCCTCTCCATAACCGATTCCTAACTACCACCTCCAACCTCCACAACAACCTCTAACAAACCACCATACCTACCTTCATCACCACCAACTACCATAGCAACCGCCTTCATCCACCACCGTTCAAACACCACTCATCACTCTTTCCTCTCTATCATCTCCATATTCATCATCATTGAACCATCATTATCATTGAACCATCATTATGGTTTCAATCATCAATCATCATCATCATTAGTTCCATACAAAGAGGTCCAAGGTTCTAACTGGTCTGAGCTTCTTAGTCGCGCATGGAAATTCTTGGAACTGCCACATCCGAGCTATCAAGATCACACAAGAGCCGAGTTTGGTTCACAGCGGAGCGAGGGAGTCGTGAATCTAATCCTCATCGCCTTCAAACAAAGAAATCTGTAGTGTAGAGCCTTGCGAAGTTTTGCTCAAGATTCTAAAGGTAAGTTCTCTAAGATTCATTCATGAAGTCTCATGTGCTCAACTGTTTGCGTGCATTGGTGGGAAAATCATTGTGTTCTCGTATCGGATCCGCTTCACGCGAAGTGTTTGCAGTTTTGACGGCTAAGTATGGTTTATGAGTTCTGTGCATATTTGTGAATGTATCAGTATGTTTAGATTTCGTTTTCCATGGCGTTCTAGTCACGTTAGGGTTCGCAAAACGCTTTCAGTTAGGGCTTTAGAGGACGTATTAGAGAAAACGAAGCTCATTTTCGCACTCAGCATTGAAAATCGAGTGGGAAGGCACCGGTGTCATGAGTTTTTGGGCAGTTTTGGCGAAGCTCCGGCGGAGGTGAGTCGGAGAAGACGACCGGAACAATGTTCCGGCGTCTGGTTCAGGTTCATGGTTGTTATCATTCAGATGCCTGCGTGGCACGTCCCTATTCGATGATTTCCCAAGCTCTTGGTAATTTTGTTTTATTATAATCATTTGATGGTGAAGTGGCGTCGTGTGACTGGCCTATGCTAAGTTTTTGTCTTTTGCAACTTAAAAATATCCTTGACCAATTGATTGTATTTCTTACCACATTGCATGTCACGTTAAATATTCAACTATAGTCTAACTAATAATTACATGCTGAGATAAAAACAAATGCAATAATAAAGTGAAATAAAATGAGTAGAAGAGTGAGCGTTGGGCCTCACACATGGGTCTGGAATATTTTCTAAATTTGCGCCCTCCTCTTTACTGATACACCTATGGCCTTATGAACCTGGGCCTGAGCGCCCTCGCTCTTCACACCCCTGAACCAAGCCCAGTTTGCTGCTTTAACAGATTTTAGTTCATTAGAATTGCTATCACACCCCCCCTCAGTTTAGGTTTTATTCTCATTTTAATTTTGTTTTCTTTTAATTTTTGCTTCATAATTCCTTTTTAGCTCAAATATAAAATGTATAAAAAATGGTTTTAGGTACTTTAGAGTGTGTAAATAATAGTCACGTTTTTTTGTTAATTTTTCTTAATTGTTTTAGTCCTCTTAATGAAACTTTTTCTTTTCACTTCCTTGTAAATAATTCTCTAATAGACTTAGGAATTGATTTTTAGTCTCGATTTTTTGTATAGAATTAATGGATGTATGTGCGCTCGTGAATATCGTTTGTTTGCTATAGTTCTCAATTTTATTTGTCGCATATTGATTTCCCTTTGCTTATTCCATGTATAGTTTCTTTTAATAAATTGTATAGTTTATCATTTTAATTTCCTTGTATAGACAACTTAGACTAGAATTTAGGAATAGTTCTCTCATCATCTTCTTTTTCTTTTCAACTTTTAAAATACTTAATAAATATCGATGAAGATCATACCATTACTATATTCCATAGTAGGAAAGAAATGATTGGGGCGTAGGCCCCGATGTATGTTCTTTCCTACTTAGCGGAGAAGAAATGATTGAGGTGTGAAGCCTCGATGTATTTCTTAACCGTTATTCAGAGAAACGATTGTGGCGTAGGCCTCGATGTGCATTCTCTAAATATTCACAAAAGAACTCCTTTTGTATTTCCTTTACTTAGCGGAGAAGAAATGATTGAGGTGTGAAGCCTCGATGTATTTCTTAACCGTTATTTAGAGAAACGATTGTGGCGTAGGCCTCGATGTGCGTTCTCTAAATATTCAAAAAAAAACCCTTTTTGGTATGATCTAAGTCACAAACAAATCCCCTTTAAAAAACACCAACCAAAAACACTTAAAACACTAATAAATGGTCAGATTTAAAGCAAAGTAAGGAAGTGGTGCGAAGCCTTGTAGTAGGTTCTTGTCACCATGGAATTACCCTAAAAGACACAAACCAATCTCTCTTTTTCTTCTTTCTAAGGGCATGTTATCTCCGCTCTATTGCATCCTAGGCGATCCCTTATGCAAGAGCGCGAGCGTTAACTCCGCCCAACTAAAAAACACAAAAACAAACTGAAAATCTTTAGCCGAGCTACGGTAACTCTGATTCCTGAAAAGGATACGTAGGCAGCGGGGTAGGGCCCGTGCGAGTACAATTCTTTATTTTCCCTACATTTTGCATTCATTTCGCATTTAGACATAGACATAGTACACACCCTTTAGATAGAAACAAACATAGGTGGATACCATCGAGTACGATGGGCGCGAGGGGTGCTAATACCTTCCCCTTGCGTAACCGACTCCCGTACCTTGATTCTCTGGTCGCAAGACCCTGTTCCTTCCTTTGTTAGGTTTCCTGATATTCCTTTCCCTTATGGGATAAATATATTGGTGGCGACTCTGTTCTTTTTTTCGCGAGCGTGCGACAGCTGGCGACTCTGCTGGGGATGACCTAAGCAAGTCGATCCTAGCCTTTGTTTGTTTTATTGGGTGTTTATTTGCTTTATGTCTATATCTTGTATATATGTTTGCATGTTTATTTTCTGCTTGCATATCATGTTTATTTCTGCTTGCACATCATGCATATGGATTATATTCTGTGTTCCTTGGGGTCTTCTGTTCTGTTTTGCAGGTGGGGGGTTTTGTGAGGTAAAAGGCCCACTACCCAGGCCAGTGACACATAGGATTAGCGTGGATGCTCATGTTGACTCCCGTGGCCCTTGCTACGATCGAGTTCAACATGGGGTACCACAACTGGGCGGGGTTCTTTCATGGAACACTGTGTCTGGCACCCTTGCTGCCTCAAACACTTTGTACCCCATGGGAACTGTAGACCCTAGTGACCATTAGGGACCACTTGTCCGTGTCTAGACTTCATACCCGTGAGATTGGGGTGGGACAGGAAACCTTGACTCCTACATACCATTGCTTCTTCATAGTTGAGGTCGGACCTTTATTTGGTCTATTCTCCTGGTGCTTGATATTCTGGTATTCAAAAAGGGCGTCGAACCTTTGATCCTGTGACATTTGACCTGTACAGAGGTTCCACATCAGTTATTCAGAGGATTGCACAGTGGTTACTCAGATTATGTGGACCCTTGATCCCATGCTTTGCATTGCATAACATCATTCCTTCATCCACTTCATTTGTGGGGGATCCTAAAGTCAATTTCCAAAAAAAAAGAGAAAAAGAAAAAGGAAATAGAAAATCAGAAAAAAGAAAAGAAAAGATATTCTATACAAAAAAAAAAGCTTTGATTCCAAAAGAGAACAAAAAAGTGTGAAAGGACTTTAGGATCCCTTGGAAATGAAACATTGCATTCATACAATCATGCATTTCATGGTTCTCTCAGATACTTATGGGACCCTTTCTCTTCAGATTTCAAGATCAACAACAAATTTGACTTCTCACCGCCACGACTCCAAAATCAACTATGGAACAACTCCGTGAGGAAATGGATGAGATGAGGGAACAAATGGGTCATCTTATGTTGGAGATGCAAGACTTGGTCCATAATCAGGATGCACTAAAAGAAGAGAATAGTCAGTTGAAGACTCAGTTAAGCTTGGTTATGGAAATTCTAAAAACAGTACTAAGAAAGGAAGGGGATGGTGTTCCTACTGCTGCAACAGAAGTTGTTGATCCTTTCTCTTCAGTAGGATCCCTTCCCACTCATGGAATACCTCAGGAAGTGCCTCCTCAACTCCATGTGCCATTACCTCCATGCCAATCTGTTCTTCAAGGAGGCCAAATGTGTGGGAAAAAGCCTAAGATACCTCAGAGAATTCTCAATCCTATCCCGATGCCTTACGCTCAGTTACTTCCCCGTTTGCTGGAGCTTCAGTTGGTTGAGCTACGAGAATTAGCTACGCCTGAAAAGCTTCCCCCCAACTTTGATGCCAATGCTCGATGTGAGTTCCATTCTGGGGCACCTGGTCATGATATTGAGAATTGTAGGGCGCTGAAGCAGCAAATTCAAGATCTCATTGATTCAAAAGTGATTTTGTTCACCCCCGAGGGTATGTTTGTTCGAGGAAATGGGGTTCCAACTGCGGTGGAAGAAAAGGTTGATTCATACTTCTATGTCAGATCTACTTCAAATCAGAAGCATAATGCCCCATCTTGGGTTCCAGGTTTCCCACCTCATCAGTCTCCATTTGTTTCACAGCCAGATCAAAAGAGGAAGACACCTGAACAGAATGGGTACTGGAATCATTGCCATCAGCAGGGTCCACAAATGCCAAGGAGACCACCAAGAAGGATTGACCCAATTCCTATGACCTATAGTCAGCTGCTTTCTCATTTGCTCGAGGATTCTTTGGTCCAACTAAGGGAGTTTAAGCCCCCTCCAATACCAATTCCTCAAGGATATGACTTAAATGCAAGGTGTGAGTACCATTCTGGGACATCTGGACATTCAACTGAGGATTGTAATATTTTGAAACACAAAGTCCAAGATCTCATTGACTCCAAAGTAATATCATTCACTCCAAATGGCCTGCGCATAAAACGTAGAGTTCATGCATAAGTGGATGCCCAAAAAAAAAAAAAAAAAGAAGAATAAGCCCAAATGGAGTCAAGGCCCCTCAACATTGGCAATCATCATTTCATTTCCGTATTTTGTTGAAGACTACTTCCCTGTCTGAATTGGTTGGTATGATAATAATAAAAGCACCACAAATTCTCGAGCAACTTCGTCATAATCTTTTCCAAAAAAAAAAAGATCAAGATGTTATGAAGAAGCATCTCTCATTCTCAAGGTTCTTGTGCTCAGTTATATCTGCGGAGGTTGGTGTTTCAGTTGGTGTTTGAGCCCTCCTTGCAACAAGTAGCTTCTCTAAGTTTGGTGACCATGCAAGGTTCCTCCATGTTTGATGGCAAATAATTCTTCAATGACTATGCTTGGGGCTCCCGCACGAGGGATAAGCAAGACGTACTCTTATCTTGAGCATTGCGCCATTTGCATTGCTCGAATCCCTAAAAGCATTACAAATTCCTATGCGACTTCGTCAGAATCTTCTTCCGTGTGGTAATCAAGAGTGTTCTTCATAATGCTTCTCATCCTCAAGGTTCTACTTCATATCTCAGTTGCCTTTTCTCATGATTTCCTTCTCAGTGGCCCTTGCTTGTTAACAGAGAGAAAAATATAAGGAACAAACTGATGTGACTGCCTTGTGCCCATTTGCTTCCCCATTTGTCGGAATTTCAATTGGTTAAGATTCGTGTATTGGGTCTTCTTCACCACAAATAGATCTCCTCAATTTGATGACCATACAAGGTTCTTCCATTTACGATGGTGATTACTACTCCAACATCTATGCTTGGGGCTCCCGCACGAGGGATAAGCAAGACGTACTCTTATCTTGAGCATTGCATCACTCGCATTGCTCGAATCCCTAAAGCAAGGCAAAAGTTTACAACTCATGGGTGACTTTGTTGGAGTTCTCTTTTGAAGTAATCTGAAGTGTTTGGAAGGAACTGCAGAAAGTATTCAAGCTCAACAAGTCCAGACGGAGTCAAGTCTCCTCAACAACGACACCCATTTAGTTTCTTACTGCATTCTCATTGTAATTTTTCATTTGTGTGTTTAAGCATCAATAGCATGTAAAAACTTGTTAATTTCTGAATGAAAATCATAATACGTTGTCTATGTTTGTCTTGAAGTAATCCATTCGTTATCACTCATAAAATGTTTTTGGCATTACGATACCAACTTTACTAATTGCTTGCTTATGCAAAAAGCTGAGGGAGAATGATGAAAAATAAAAATGCAAAATCTCCAATTGTGTGCTTTTGAATAAAACCCTACTGAGGATGTACAGGCATTGTTTCAAATCCCCAAACACCGGAGATATAAGGGAGATAGACCCTCGTCAACCCCTTTGAGCCTTGAAGTAGGAGTTTCTTTTTCTAATCATAAAAAACCCTTATTTTAACCCTGGGGCAGGGTAGTGTTCATTTAACTTGATCGAGTGTTCAGAACTCACCAAAAAGGTATGAATCTAAGGATACAACAATGGTTATCCCTCCAAAGGTTGAGGAATGTCAAAACCGCAATGATTATCCTTATTCCATCAAGAGATCAAAAGATGACGATGCCACAATGGTTATCCCTCATCAATCAGAGAATGAGGCAGTCACAATATTTCAAACAAATCGAGAGCAACGCAAGGTCACACGACTTGTTCAAAAAGTGAATAAAAAAAGAAAGCCCGCTAAGTCAAAAACTTTAAACAATGACTTAGGCAAAAGTTAGGGCATCCCGCTGGACTCCAAAATAAAATTCAAGAGAATTTGTCCAGGCAAAAGTTAGGGAAAGCAGAAGCGAAAAAAAAGAATTACAAAATAAAAATCCTCATCAAAGGAACAAAGTCGTGTGATGATCAATCAAAAGAATAGGAAAGTGAGTGATTGCCATGTCCGAAAAACCTCATTGATTCCTCAACCATCCCAAATTCCTTGTGGGGAATGAACACTCATGTCGAGTTAATTGAACCTAGGAATGGAGAACATCACGAAGGGGGTGGGTACTGTTATACCCCAAAATTTGCCCACTTCTTTTTTCAGGAAAGTTTCAATATGAAAATTAAGAGTCTCATATAAACATGGATTTTTTCAAAATATCCTGACATATGAAGAACTTGGTTTTCAGAATTTTTCTTACACAGTAACTTGGCTTACAGTGGAATTTATTCTTACGCAAACGCCAAATACTGTTCTTTACTTCACAAATACTATTTATTTATTTTACAGATAAATAGTACTAACACAGTTCATGCAGGGTTAAATCTTTTTGCAGGCGCAAAAGCAGGAAACTCACACTGTACTGGTAACAATTGTTTTTGTTTTCCCACTAACTTTTGTGCTATATTCCATTATTTTCAAAATCTTTTCAAATCTATCCTTTCAAATTCAAATCTCAACTTTATTCTATCCATCTCTCTTTTCCCAACAATACCTTACACTTTCTTTCAAATCTCACTACCACTCAAATTTCCTTTTGTACGGAATCACATCATTCCCCAACGTCTCTATCATCTTTCCATTCTATAAATACCTCTCATTCTTCCCACAAATCTCACATCAAATTCTAAATCATCTTTCAAATTCCTACCTCATAATCCATCATTTCTTCTTCCCTAGCAAAAATGGCAAAATGGATAGAAACACTGCTTCTTACAGTCGTCACCATTGCTACGGTGATCACAACTTTCTTCTGCCTACACAGTCCTGAGAAGTGTGGACCTGCAATGGTTGCACTCCCACTCCTCTACATGTTATTAATCATAGCATGGTTCGTCAACCGTCATTTTTAAAATTTGTCGTGTTTCTTATTTTCTTAAACGTACCGTTTATTCGTCGTACTTTTCAATATAGTATGTAATATTTATACTGTCAGTATTAAATGTCGTACTAGTTGTCATAATATTGCTTAATTACTAAGATAATATTTTGTGTATTTTCTGCCAGTCAAATATTTCTATTTCTGTGCATTAAATAATTTTCAGGTTATTATCGGTAATTTTGCCCGCATACCGTAAATATCAGTTATTTATTATGTTTCTGTTTTCTAACAAGTCATGTAAATAAATTTTCATGCTTCACACCAAACAAAAACAAAAATAACAACAAAAAAAAAAGAAAATTAACTTTGACGGTTGATTTTTCACTTTAACTGCTGCTTCAGTACACGAACAGTCGGTTGACAGACAAACTGCAGACAGTACAATTCACAGTGATTTGTACAATCAATCAAATCAATCATTCACAATTCAAATTTCCAAGATTTTTGTGTTAGAAGTCTTCTGAATATCACATGATTAGCAGAAACTCAACACTGCACAAAAATCAGGTACGCTTAACTGCCTCCTATACAGACAGTCCCTAATCAGGGTTTTTCTTGTTTTAACAGGAGCAACAAGTTTTGAGAGCTCAAATGGATTTCATATACATCCATACATCTCAAAGTACCATCATACAAATTTTCAAACTTCAATTCACTCAGACGCACCGTCAGCAGCTCAAACAGTCAACAGACGACCCGTTTGACCAAAAAAGTCAACTGACAGTCAAAAATGAAATTTTTTGTCAAAGTCCATATTTTGTCAAAGGATTCAACATTTGATCATT
Source organism: Vicia villosa (assembly GCF_029867415.1). Taxonomy (NCBI): domain Eukaryota; kingdom Viridiplantae; phylum Streptophyta; class Magnoliopsida; order Fabales; family Fabaceae; genus Vicia; species Vicia villosa. Next base: position 146,257,552 of record NC_081181.1, read on the forward strand.
GGATGATCACAATTCATCAAGGAAAGATCAAAAATCAACAAAACCCTAAGATTCAAAATTAGGGTTTTTGCCTGAAAAGTCAACTCAACTTTGACTGATCATAACTCTCTCATCCTTCATCCAAAAAATGTCAACCAAAGCTCATTTTGAAGGAAATTCAATTATCTTTCAAATGCAATTGATCCCATGGTCATAGCATTCACCATTTGAAAAATATGGCCAAAGACATTACAGGTCATTTTCAAAGTCAACAAAAAAGACACTTTTTTCAAATGGACACACAAGGAGAACCAAAAATCATTTTGATATGAGACCAAAGACATTGGTTAGAGGACTCTTTGAGGTTTCCAAAAAGTGCAAGATCTCCTTCATATGACAAAAATTGAAGGATTTACACCTTGTTGAAGTTGGCTAAATTTTGGGAAAATGCATGAAATCAACATTGCTCAAAAATGTTTTTTTTCCAAATGAGTCCAAGTTTTTATGGTCCAAACATCTTTGCCATGTTACTATGGGCCTCCCACGACCAAGACAAAGCCCACATCTTTATTGGCCATTTTTTGCATAATTTTATCTTACTTTAAGATTAAAATTAAAAGGAAAATGCATGGATAATGGTTGCTTGGCCTCCAAGTATGACTCACTTCAAGGAATCTTCATTTTTTCTGCAAGAATTGAAGAGCAAGACAAGAGCATTGAATGGAGTCAAGCTTGGTCAACAATTCAAAGATTTTTAATATTTTAAAAATCAAACTTTCAACAAAGACAACAAAGCTTCTTAGCTTGAGTTCCAAGCAACTTTGGGCTATAAAAGAAGCATCATACTTCAGCAAAAGGGGGACACACGAAATAGGGCAAGAGTATAGCAAGAAATATCACAAAAATTCTCAAAATTTGCATATACTTTGTAATTTTCAAATTCAAATTTCCAATCAATATCAATACCAATAAACACTTCTAATCATCTCCTCAAACATTATAGAGTAAGATTGAGCTCTAAATATAGACATATGAGAGTCGTATAAAGCACTTAAAGCTCTTCATGTACATATGAGTTTTATTTTCGTTTTTGTATATGCAACTAATTTCACTGCAAACTAACCACCCTAACATCCTTATGGGGACCTATATGTGTGATCTGGGCCTTAGCATGAGTGTTCCAACGTGAGGATCAGGCTCCACCATTAAAACGAGTCCATGAGTGTTTAAGCTTCATCTTCTTCGTATCCATAGCTAGGAGCTTCAAACCTTAAAACAAATGACATATTTGGATTCAGGACACTCTAATTAGTGGATCTGGGTCACTTGTTTCTATTGCTAACTCGTATTTTTTGCAGGTTCATAGGTTGTTAAAAAAACTGGAATTTTAACGTCCAAATAGGGGAGGTTAAAAACCCCCGCTATTTGAAGCTGAAAACCTCACTTCTGGAGGTTGAAGACGACCACGCGTCCAAGCGTGGTTCGTCTGACTTTTCAGCGCGCCAAGGTGGCCCTTCCCTCAAATCTTATTCGCTGGTCAATCCAGCGTGTGCCCCTGCAAAGACTTTGAATCCCCTTGGATTCAGTGTACACCATCATACCATGCACCTACAAATCTGTGCCCTTGGATCAATCTCAAAGCCAATCCAACGCCTCACACATGCAAGCTCACCATGCTCCTTCATTAACTGCCACACCAGATCAGTATCCTTATATTTTTAATTTTATTTTCTATTTTTATTTTAGTTTCTTTGATAAATTAATTAAAAATAGTTAAAAACTTCCAAAAATTCCACAAAAAATATTTTAAACTTCTAAAATAATATATTATTTTATGAAACAAAAATATTTTATTTTTCTTCAAAATTTCAATATTTTTCATAATTAATTAGTATGTATTTGTATATTTGCTTATTAATTATTTTAATTAGTCAAAAAATCAAAAAAAAAAATTGTTCTTTGTGTTAAATATTGTTTATATATCATAAACTAATTTTGTACATATTTAGGATAATTTTCTCTTTAAGTTTTAATTATTTGTGTAATTATTTGCATAATTATGTTTTGATTAACTTAAAATATCCAAAAAACAAATTTCAAAAATTCAAAAAAAAAATTAGTTTTGTTCTAAAATCAATTAACAAACATTTTGTACATATTTTTAAACTTATTTGCTAGGTTTAATCATATTTCCATCTTTTCTTTATTTTAAATTAATTAATAATGCATTAATTATATTTAAAATAAATCACAAAAATACAAAAATATGCCTTTTATTTCTTGCAATTTAAAATTCCTAGATAAATGTATAGGATGTCAAATTCATGTAAATAGGCTAGTTTACATTTCCCGCACAATCGATGTAATAGCGTAGATTTACTTTCTGCACTTTACATTTCCGCATTTTAATTTCCAGCACCCATATAAACTGCGTGTATGTCAAAGATAAAACTGAACCGTCAGATCACTAACTTCAAAGATAAATATCTGAATTCAATCACAATCACATTTGCACCTCCTAGGGTAACCCCTTTTCACTCTTTTCAAAATCAAAGTTACATTTCTACTGTTTCGAGTACAAAATCGAACCTTTTGTTTATATCCGACGAATGGATAGATTTTTAAAGGGAACAAGGGTAAAGACCTCCTAACTCAGGGTAGACCTCCTAGTTTGCTTGCTCAAAATCAAAACAAACGAAATTCTCATACACTGTTGTTTTTTTAAAACGAATTTTCCAAAAGACAATATTTTGTATACATCCAAACACGGATCATTACAAAATTAACGATCTTTTCAAAACATCTTTCGAAAGATAAACAAGCATTTGTATATATCCGCACAAGGATCATTACAAATTCTATTTGCAAAGGTATTTCAAAAACACAGGTAAAGCATTCCGAATCAATTGAAAAGTAAAGCAAATGAGCTAAGCAAACTAAAGAGCCCATGGATAACCATGGATACAAAGGGTGCTAACACCTTCCCTTTGTATAACCTACCCCCTTACCCAGAATCTCTCAAAGGTCTTTTTTCTGTTTCTTTTATAAACCTTTCCTTCATTGGATAAAATAAAAGGTCGGTGGCGACTCTGTAAACTTTTTCAAAAGTGACGCGAAAGCGTCCGATCGACAAAAAAGAGTCAGTTCACGTATCCCACCCACGGAGGGGTATGGCCCGAAAGGACGGTCCACAGAACTGGCGACTCTGCTGGGGAATACAAATTCAAAATGTTTTCAAAAGGGGTTACCTTTAGAGTATAGATCATTTCGATGTTTTCAATTGTTTGATCTGATTGCTTTACTTTTCACAGGTTTGCTTGGGTACTTTGCTTGTGTGAAAGATTCTAACCCGAATCTCGAGATACCTTAAGTATATGACAATAGACCAAGGAAACTGTACGGCATGTACCGATACGGTTGATCTGGTAGTCATCGTTAGTGTGATACTTTGGTTTATACTGATGTCCCTTGAAAGCGATCAAGGAGTATATTAGGCTTCCGAAGTGTCATTAACACTAATTTGTCTTAGAACCTTTTAGTTGAACTTGACTTGTGGCCTATTAAGTGGCTAGCTTTGAAATTGATCGAAGCTAGTTATCCTCGAGGAATATTCTTGATCGGCCGTCCGAGCGCCGTATTGAGATGTTGTCTCCAAGGATCATAGAACCCGAATACTATTCTAGGACAGGTTTTCAACCAACTCAACTTCAGAGGGGAGGGTATCACCTATCAACCTCATGCAAGCCTTTAAACCTAAGGCTATTGTTTGATTTGTTTTTGTGTGCCACATGTTTGCATCATAAAACACATCATTTTTCACTACACATTTCAAGGATCAAAGAGTTTACTTTTGTTTTTGCAGGTAATGGCTCCCGCCACCAGAGATTACATCCGAATCAATATCTCAACGGTGCCATCTGAACTCAAAGTCTTGGTAGCAGAATTCCCCAGGAATGCTCAATTCACTGAAAAGCATGGTCACCTACTCCATTTGGTTACCTCAAAGTTTGAAGAAGACATGATACGGGTCCTGTTCCAGTTCTTCGACCCTGAACATCATTGCTTCACATTTCCTGATTACCAGTTGGTACCCACTTTGGAAGAATTCTCTGAATTAATTGGATTACCAATCCG